>NC_133431.1:9838590-10047830 GCF_011762505.2 Arvicanthis niloticus
GTTCCTGGTTCTTCTTGGCCTTGGTGTCTGCAGCTGTGCGCACGAGTAGGCGAGAATTTTCCCCGCTGATAGTACTATCAGTGGATATGTAAATGTGACCCCAGTCTGTAAGCCAATGAGGACAAATCATGTCTCTTTGATAGTATATAAGTCAGTACATTCTGGGGCTTGGGGTCCTTCCTTTGTTCTCCATCTTGCATCCTTCTAACTAAAAGAGCTGTAGCAATAAAAGACGCTGTCAGAAGAATCTTGAGTGTGACATGCTCCTTATAGGCAAGGTAGCGTGTCTCACCTGGGTATCTAAAGCAAGATGTTATCAGAGTGTGCTCAGCTGTTGCAGGCTACTGTAATACAAGTCTCATGTCAGGGTATATGGCTCAAGATGGCTGCAAAGCTGATAACCGCTTTCTGCTAATAGTCAGCTCCCAACAGAAATGGGACAAAAAATTAGTCAACCTGAATCTAACCCTCTGTATTGGTTAGCTTTGAGAAAGGTAATGAAAATGGGCAAGACAATTCAGTCAGCCTGAATTCAACTCTCTGTTTTGGTTTTGTTTGCTGCTCACATGTGTTAATTTTCTTCTTTTGTTCTTGGATGCTGTCTTTTTTGCTCGAAATAAAAGGAAGCATAAGTTAGAATCCAAAATACAACCAAAGGTTGATAATAATTTGTCAGAGCCAGATTGTGCTGACCAAGAGGAATAGGAAGTCAAATTTTATGAAGCTGAAATGCCCTCTCCCTATGTGTCTCCACCTCCAAGTGCTCCCCCAATGGAGACAATGGTTGTAGATACCAAAAAGGAGTTACAGGACAAAATTTCTACCGTTAAACAACTGATAGAGTTAGAAAAATGTATCAGGACTTAAGGAGAAGGAGCAATTTGCTTCTAGTGATAACCAGATGCAATATGAACCAGGTTTATATGCTCAAATTCAAAATGCAGCCATGAAGGCTTGGTGTAATCTTCCAGTAAAGGGAGACCCTGGTGCATCTTTAACAACAGTCAGGCAAGGGCCTGATGAGTGAATATCTGACTTTGTTTATTGATTAATGACAACAGCAGGATTTTTGGTAATGCAGAGGCAGGCATAGATTATGTGAAACAACTTGCATATGAAAATGCTAATCCTGCTTGCCAAGAGGACATTAGACCTTATAGGAAAAAGTCAGACCTTACCATGTATATCAGACTCTGTTCTGACATAAGTCCATTTTACCAACAGGGATTAGCTATGGCAGCTGCCATGCAAGGACAATCAGTAAGAGATTTTTTGGCAAGTAAAGACAGAAAGGCATGTTTTAAATGTGGCAAGCCTGGACACTTTGCAAAAGATTGCTAGGTAGAAAATGAGTTAAGCCAGAGAGAGAGCCTGAGCTCTGCCCACTTTGCAAATATGGAAGGGATTGGGTTAGTGATTGTACATCTTAGCAAGACACACAAGGTAACACCCTTTCCCATAATCAGGGAAACAGGAACAGGGGCCAGCTCCAGGCTTATGGAGTAGTCAGTGTCCTACTGGCAAACACCAATCCCTTTCTGAACTCAGTCGAGCAACACCAGGAAGCTCGGGACTGGACCTCAGTTCTTCCACCCACACAGTATTAACCCCAGAAATGGGACCTCAGGCCTTACCCATTGGAGTGTTTGGACCACTCTATCCAAATGTGTTTGGCCTGATAGTGGGAAGAAGCAGTGCTACTATGCAGGGACTACAAATTTTTTCTGGAGTTATAGATAATGATTGTCAAGGTGAGATTAAGGTAATGGCACAGGCAATTCAGAATATAGTCACCATTCCTACAGGAAAGAGGATAGCTCAACTATTGTTACTTCCATTGTACCCTACTAATCACAAATATAAGAATCCTAAAAGAGGGGATCAAGGCTTTGGTTCCTCTGATGCATACTGGGTACAGCCTATAGTTAAACAAAAACCTATGATGACAATTTGGCTGGATGGAAAGGCATTCCAAAGTTTGGTTGACGCAAGAGCTGATTTAACTATTCTAAAACAAAGTGATTGGCCTGCCACCTTGCCTCTTACCCCAACCTTAACCAATTTAAGGGGTATTGGCCAAAGTCAAAACACACTACAAAGCTCTAAGGTACTTTTGTGGAAAGATAAAGAAGGAAATACAGGAAATATACAACCCTATGTCATCTCAGGCCTTCTCATTAATCTCTGGGGCAGATACATGTTATCCCAATTGGGATTGATTATGCGCAGCCCTAATGAAGTAATCACTGCTCAAATGATAAACTCTGGATTTTCCCCCAGGGAAAGGATTAGTAAAAAGTGAAGAAGAGATTATCTAACTTGGGTCAGGCCGGGCAGTGGTGGCACACGCCTTTAATCCCAGCACTTTAGAGGCAGAGGCAGGCAGATTTCTGAGTTCAAGACCAGCCTGGTCTACAGAGTGAGTTCCAGGTTAGCCAGGGCTACCACGTCCTCTTTCTGAAGGAAATACCAAGGCAGAAATAGCTACTCGTATAGCTGCAGTGACTTTATCAAATCAGAAATCTAATTTGGATCAGGCCATAAAGGCTCATGAGTTACATCACCTTAATTCTAAAACTTTAAAAGGTATGTTTAAAATTACCATAGAACAAGATAGACAAATTGTCAAACAATGTCCATCATGTGTTAAACTTTTACCAGTTCCTCATTTGGGTGTAAATCCAAAGGGACTGATACCAAACAGTATCTGGCAAAAGGATGTTACTCATTATAATGAATTTGGCAAGCAAAGATATATACATGTATGTGTAGATTCGTACAGTGGTTTCATTTATGCAACATTACAAACTGGAGAAGCAAGCAAGCATGTGATTGCTCATATGCTGGCTACAATCGCTGTATTGGGTGTGCCTAAACAGATAAAAACTGACAATGGCCCAGGTTATACAAGCTCCAGTTTCCACCAATTTTGTGAAAGATTGGGAATACTACATAAAACGGGTATTCCATATAATCCACAGAGCCAAGGTATGGTAGAAAGGGCACATCAAACCATTAAATGTCAATTTGAAAAAAATTAAAAAGGGGGGATGGTACCCTACCAAGGGATCCCCCCCAGAAATATCCTTCATCATGCACTCTTTATTTTTAATTTTTAAACTTTGGATTCTGAAGGAAAATCGGCTGCAGATAGATTCTGGCACCCTGATACCAAAAAGAATTTTGCAACAGTCCTCTGGAAAGACCCATTAACTGGAACCTGGAATGGGCCAGATCCAGTGCTTATCTGGGGACCAGGTTCTGTTTGCATATATTCCCAAACTGCAGATGCTGCAGGTTGGCTGCCAGAGACACTGATTAAACAAATAGACAACAATAACAAATCCAGGGAGGAGAAACACCCTGAAAAGCATATTTTTTCTTCACAGGAAACATGAAGATGCTTTACAATTGCCTTCAAACTGGAACAGATCAAAGAGTAAACCTGACTTGGGAAGTTATCAGTGCTGAAGGAGACATCACCACCTGAATCTCCAGGTGGCTCTAGATTCCCTGACTTATGATTTAGTGGGGAACTAGATTGATTTAGATTTAGAGGGAATTTAGATTGTTTAGACCCAGGAGAAAACCCACTACCACAGTTGCTATAGTTGTTTTATGGTTTGAGATTGACTAGAGCAGGAACAGGGATTTCCTTAGTTTTCTTTAGATCAAAGCTATGATCAGTTTTGTATTTCTATTGATTTAGATTCTGATATAAGACTTTTATAAACAGAATAGAAGAGGCTTACACTTTTTACTCCTCTGGTAGAGGGAGTTATATGTTGCCCTTTAAAAGGAGTGTTGCTGTCATACTAACTATTCAGGTGTTGTTAAGTCTCTTGTCTTTTGGGTCCATGCGGTTCAACAAACTGATGGCTTTTGTATGAGATGCTATTCAAATGAAACCCACACAGGTCCATTATTACAGGCTGGAAGTAAGGGATTGTAAAACCTCTGTCATCAAGACTAATGAGGTATATCCCATAACTTACACACTAAGCTGGATAGTCAGTGACGGGTAAGAGAGCATACCGAGACCCTTGCTCCTAAAAGAAAGGAGGCCTCACCATCCTAAGACAGGAGCTCAACTAATGGCTGTTGAGTATCCAAGGATGGGAAAGGGAGCCTGGTGTCCTTTGCTCCAACCTAGGACAGGCACGGTTTCTGTAAATTTTCCCAGCCTTCTCATTTGAAAAAAAAATTTAAAAATGGGGACCTGTTGGGGGCCAACTTTTAGCAGAAAGCATCTATCAGCTTTGCAGCCACCTTGAGCCATATACCCTGACATGAGACTTGGATTACAATAGCCTACAACAGCTGAGCACACTCTGATAACATCTTGCTTTAGATACCCAGGACTTTCCTTGGGTGTGTGAGATTAAAGGTGTGTGACTTAAGAATATGACTTAGAAGTATAGAGATCAGAGTTAGAGACAAGACCTAAGGGCATGATTAAAGGTGTAACTTAGAGGCGTGGCTTAGAAGTAAGACATATAAAAGGCAGAGACAGAACAGATCAGAATCAGACACATCAGACATGAGGTAGAAGACACTTGGCTCCAGACAGAATCAGACACAGCAGACAGAGGAGGCAGAGAAGGAGACACTTAGAGGAAGAGAGACTGAAGAATAAATGGGGTTGAATCACATCCTGTCTGGTCTCCATTCTTCGAGACTGTCCTCACCCTTGCTCTTGCTTGAACCCTGACCTGCAGACTGGAGCAGCAGCTTGGGCCTGGATACAGTGGCCGCCCAAACGTGGGTCGGCCCGGGCCTCAACATTTTGCCTGGAATGCGATGTTTTTTGGCCGCCCCAACGTGGGGCTAGTGTGGACCTCAATATCTGCAATGTATTCTACAAACAGTACATTTCCTTCACAATATGATGGTTACTGATTTTATATTAAGACCAGATGCTCATGGTAACAGTCACTGTTTAATGAAATATATTTTAAGAGCTTAGATGGCTTAAAGGATTAAGCATGTCTCATCAAAGAATTAAAACAAAAGTGAAGATTTCAAGAATGCAGCAAGAGAGGGGATAGCACTTATCATCAATCCCAGTCTAGCTAAGGAAAGAGGGATGAATGTAAATATCCATAATCTCCATGCCATATTAAATATGTAGTTGGGAAGAAAGAGATCTAACCACAATGACAGGGACATGCATTTGTCAGTGAGGCATACAGTTTCTAGAATGAAAATATTACTTCATGCAAACAGTATTTGCATGAGGAATTGTGTGCTCTGGTGCCTATGGGTAGATATAGACAAAGGGAACAACTCTCAAAGCAAACGAAGTACATAATGTGTTTCATGACCTGGCATCAATACTACCTGTCTTTGAAGAGAGGTAACTATGGGGAGGAGGATACCAGGCTGTCACCAGGTAACTGTGAGGTAGAGTTTTAGACAGAATGCTAAAACATTAACGTTAAAGAGGGATTTTAGGAAACAAGAGTCTAGTTTTTTGGCTTCATGCTGGGCTCAGGGAAACTGCAGCTTCCTTCCACCAGATGACAGGTATCAATCAACCTTGGAGAAAAGCCAGAATCATAAGGGAAACCCAGTTGAGCACTATTGGTAGCCAGCACATCTTCATTAGTGAAAAAGTGGAGAAAAACAATAGTTGTATTAGTACAGATTCTGTAGATAAACACATCTAAAATCATAGAGAGAATGAATCTATGTATGTAGAAAGGGGATTTAATAGAATGCCATAATAAAGGTTGTTGGACAAGGTAAATTAGAAAAACAAGAGCTGGTTGACTTCATGCTTCAGGACATTACACCTGATCTCCAGTGTATACCGGGATTCTGAAGAAATAAGTACTTACTAATACCAGTTTTAAAACACAAATAAACAAACAAATCACCTTTGTTTTATAAAAAAAGTAGGGCAAGTACAAAAACCAAAAACACCCTGTTCAATGTCCTTTATATATGTTGGTTTTCAAAAGCATCTATAGCCCAGATTAAAGGTGGTTCTGAAAAATCTCAAAAGATCAAGATTAATAAAGTTTTTCTCACTTCAAAAGTTGTAATTAAGAAATATGCCCCACAGCAAGCAGGGTTTGAATTAGGGTTAGGGGATTAGACAATCATTGTTAGGATTAGGATAAGGGTTGTAGAATTAGGTTTAGGCGGTTAGGAAATTAAGAGGTGAGGGTTAGGATAGGATTAGGCTCAGGGTTAAGGTTAAGGTGGCCTCCATTATTATTGATGGTCCCACTGAGTCAATATTATCCCTATTACATGAAGAAAAAATATCAGGCCTACATGGCATTCATTTTATATCTGAATTATTTGTTTTATTCTTATTCTGATAGATTTTCTCTTACTTATAGAAAGGCTTCTCAAAAGAACCTAAAAGTTTTTCCAGCCATTTGCCTCTAAATCTAGCATACTAACAAAGGAAGCAAAGACTTTGATATTCACAGAACCCCACAGATAATCAAAGGATAATTTTCCAAGAGCCAGACAGCCTGCTACCAGCAAAGAACATTTATGCTACCCTACGATGGGTCTCACTGTCAGCTATTGCTGCAGTTAATTTTCCTCTGGGATAAAATGCCTTTCAGTATTCTTCACTCTAGACATATCTGGTTTGCTTTCTGCCCAACTTAAAAATATACTTACTAAGATTTTATGTGACGTTTTCACTTGACAATGAAAATTTGGAAACAGGAATCCCAGACAAGAAATAGACACAAATTCATGGTTTATAAAACCTGACTTTTTATTAATTACATGTAATATATATATATTACATGTAATATATATATATTTATATATATTAATATATAATTACATATATAATATATATATTACATATATAATTACATATATATATTACATGTAATATATATATATATATGAATGACATGGTTTGTTATTCACATGATGTACTTAATAGCAAATGAATTACAAGTAAATTAAACTTGTTCACTTGACCCTAGTTCAATTTGTTTGTAATGAAAATCAACTTAAAAATTGATATGTAAGGACAAAATTGTATTTAATCATATATCTTCACAGGTACAATCAATATAAAATGATAATATGGGTCTGAATCTTTCCTTGGAATAGGTAACATGTTTTAAAGAGTTTACTACTCCTAGACCAGAAGATGTTATTAATATTAGACATTCTCCTCACTCATACAAGACTAACACATCTATGACTTTATTATGATATACACATATTTTAAATTTTATGCAGGCATAAATATGTTAATAAATTAAAAGATATTTATGTCTAGTAAAACCTCTTTAAAAACAGATAAATATACAAAGATAGGCAGATCCAGCACAGAGTTTATCTTATCTTCTAAATTAAACCACAACCATTTTCATACCTTCAGCTTTGTTGAATTAAAATAATCACAGCAGGGCTTTTTAATTGTTACTAAGCCTCTATCAAAACAAAACCAAACAAAAACCCATGGCATGGCTGGCCAGTATTTGTACAACTTGGAAGGGGAATAACTGTGTACGTAATGTAAATTTGTCTCCAGATATACTGAGTAAAGTATTTTTATTTATTTTTATTTTTTTATTTTTTATTTTTATTTATTTATTTTTTTTGGTTTTTCGAGACAGGGTTTCTCTGTGTATCCCTGACTGTCCTGGAACTCACTATGTAGACCAGGCTGGCCTCGAACTCAGAAATCCGCCTGCCTCTGCCTCCCAAGTGCTGGGATTAAAGGCATGCGCCACCACCTCAGTATTTTTAATGTGACTGATTGCAGGATGTCTACAGTCTCATAAGGAACAATTTGTCAGTTTTCTGTATGTAAAACCACTTATCTCATTGTTATCATAGGATGAACTATGATAATTTTTAAATTCGGTGCCAATGAGAACTTAGAAAGAGGAGATATAAATTGCTTACTTCCTACTCCTGAATAAATATTTTCACAAAAGATTGTGAATTTTTTCTGTTAAGCCTATTGTACCTTATGGTATTAACATTTATAAAATGTTAAAATTACCTAAATGGCTTTAATAAAAGAGTTATATATAGATTACGATGGAAATTTTCCAAATGAGAAGAAAAGAAAGCATACAAAGCCGATGGAATTTCTGAAGAAATAAATGAAGTATTTTAGGCACTTAGATCATAAATGTTTTGGGAAATACTTATGGGATTAAAGTATTTGTCTTCAGATCAACATTTATGACAAACTGTGTATAATCTAAGTTTTGTTCTATCCTATGTCCTGTCTACATTGATGAGAGTCAGAATACAGGGATGATTCTCTCAGAGCTTCTATGGGAAGTCACACTCAGTCCAAGCAAGGATATGGAGTAATGTTCACAACGAGGGAAAAAAAAAGACAAAGGAAAGCTTGAATATACAGAGATTCTTCAGAAGATCAAGTGATGACCTAGACAAGAAATTTCAATAGACCTTAACAGAAGATCAACAGAAGTTGATTTTGCTAAATGTGGAATTTTAAGCCGGCATGTATGACTATGATCACTTTCAAAATGCAGTGTGACTCTTTAGCAAGTGAAGGGACAAGAGTCCTCAAAAATTATGTTTGATCTTGTGAAATGTTACTTAGAAAATAAATTCTTACTCCTGATTCTCTTTGTCATATATAGATGCATCTCAATATCCCAGATGAAAGAAAAGTCCCTGGAATACTTCAGCATGGCAGGGTCTATATACAGCTGAGAAAAACTAACAACCTTATTAAATACTGAGGTCAAATCTAAAACCTATACTTAGCAAATATGAAAGACCATCTCATTATGAAAGAGAACTTCTCAATAATAGATTGTGTTCGTTGTTACACTAACTATGCATGCTTCCTGATTTAAATGATCACAGGAGTTTCTACCGTCAAGTGCACAGATTTATAGAATTATTATCCTATGTCATGCCATTGAACTTCAACTCTCTTTTCTTATAATGCAGCAGATACATGTGCTTCATGTGCACAAGGAATCCAGAATGCAACTTGTGTGCTAAGTTTAAGCAGCTCTGCAAAAAGATATTTATTAGATAAGGACAGCCACCTGTGTTCAGGGACATTATCCAGACAAAGTCAGGCAGAGAAATGGAAGCCCTGCTGATAAAGGGAGCCCTGCATTTTGAGCTGAGTTCCACTGAGACTTGTGGCCTGCAACATTCACACAGGTTTTCCAAAACCTTGATTCCTGAAATCATGGATCTTGGCTGTGAGAGAAACTGTATCAAATACTGGAAGATGAGTCAAAATACATACAGCCTAGGACCCTGCCCAGCTCTCCAGGTGGCTGTCCCATAACCAGCTGTGTAAAAATGTCTTCTAAAGGTCATTCTATTTTACTATTAGTTCAGCAGCTTTATGGCAACAAGGAATATGGTATTAATGGTAATCAATACCATTAGAATCCATGACAATTGGCCCACTGTCTCACTTCTCTGCTGTGAAATGAGTTCCTTGTTCAGAAGCAATACTGTGTGGAATGCGGTTGTGGTGAATAAGGCACTCAGTATGTCCATGGATCATGGATTTGGCAGAAGCAATATGTGCATGAAAGTCAAAATCATAAGCAGAATATGTATCTATTCCAGGAAGGAGAAAGCTTTGTCCTTTGCCCAACAGAAAAGATCTGATGTAGTCAACCTGCCAACAAGTCACTGGCTGGTCAGCCCAGGATATAGTTCCATATCTAGGGCTCCGTTTTGGTCTCTACTGCTGGTAGATCAGGAACTCACCAGCAGATGTGGCCATGTCACGCTTGGTGAGAGGACGACACTACTGTTGTATCCATGAATAAACCCCACTGTGACCACCATGGCCACTATGTTCATGGTCCCATTGGAAAATGACAGATATAGCTAAGGACACAACTGAGTTCCTGTAGAATAGATCACCCTAACTACTTGGTTACTGAGTGTATACTAAGCTGAATTTACCTTTTGATCAGCATTTACATGGCACACTATTGATTACTGAATATCATGACTATTGATCACTTTTCATTATTGACTAGTATTGATTATTGGCCATTGATTAGTATTGATTATTGATTAACATGATGATTAATCATTATTCCATCACCGTCATCCATCTGCCTCTGCCTCCCGAATGCTGGGATTAAAAGTGTTCGCCATCAGTTATTGATCATTATTGGTTATCAATTAGTATTAATAATTGTGGATTGTCATCTATTGATTATTTATCAGCATTGATTATTGATCGTTATGCCATCACAAACTTCCCCCTGCAAGTCAGGCACCTAGCATTAATTTCCAAGTTGCCTCTCCCCAGCAAAACCCAAGCCTAGCTCCACTCTCTAGGCTAATCCCAACAACCACTAATGCAGAGGGGAGGTGAAGTTAACTTTATGATGTGACTCCCAACACCAGCCAATTATGTTAAAGGCCACAGCAGCTTTCCAATTAGATGCTTGCACACATACTTTCTACTTGCCTTTCCCCGATAGACATTTGGATCTCCACCACCACCAGCAAAACAGTCTTGGCTGGTGCTGGTGCATTGGGGATGGTGGCAACCTAGCTCAAATAGAATAAGGACCCTGCAGGGAGTTGCATCAGATCAGCTCCTGTGTGTGTCTTTTTGGGATCACTAACATTTCCCTGGCACGACATCTTCAATTTCTACTAAGATGGAATAGCAAGTCAAAATAATTTCTTTCAAGGGAAGATGGTTGGATAGAGCTGATGGTAGAGCCTTGCTCCAATATTCAAAATCTATGATTCACACTAAACACCTGCAAAAGTCTTCAAACAACATTCTTTGCAGCACTGAGCAGCAGAGAAAGGATTGGGTGCTCAAAGAAATTTTCAGTTACAAACAGAGGCAAGCCTCAGCTACAGGCAACATTCCTATGAACAAAAATAAATAATAAGCAGGAGTTTGAAAAAGTGGAAAAAACTTTTAAAAAAAAGATTTATTTATTTTATGTATAAGTACAATGTAGCTGTCTTCAGACACACCAGAAGAGGGCATTGGATCCCATTAAAGATGGTTGTGAGCCACCATGTGGTTGCTGGGAATTGAACTCAGGAACTCTGGAAGAGCAGTCAATGCTCTTAACCACTGAGCCATCTCTCCAGCCCAGAAAGAAATTCTTAATGACTTTGGATTGAAGGGGAATGAGAACCGACAAGAGAGAATAGCAGTGTTGCATTTGAAATCAATAATTGACTTTTAAAACAAATATATGTACAATGAATTTGGTAACATTCCTTGTGTTTCTATTTTGTGGAATAGTCCAAGGTGTATTGATCTTAGCTCTTCTTTGAAGGTCTGGTAGAATTCTGCACTAATACTACCTAGTCCTTGCCTTCTCTTGGACAGGAGGTTTATAGTGCCTGCTTTGATTTCCTAAGTGGTTATACTACAGTTTAGATAATTTACCTGATCTTGATTTAAGTTTATGGTATCTGTCCAGAAAATTATCCTTTTCTCTGGCTACACATTTCATCTAGATTTTCCAGTTTATAGAAAGAAATAAAGATTTTTAAAAATTTCCCCAGTTTCTCTTGTTATGTCTCCCTTTTCATTTCTGATTTTGTTAATATGGATATTGTCTCTGAGCCCTCTAGTTAGTCAGGCTAAGGGCTTTTTTTTTATCTAATTGATTTTGTCAAAGTACCAGCTCTTGGTTTTGTTGAGTCTGTGCACTGTCCTCTTTGTAATTGGTTTATTTCTGCCCTGAGTTTGATTATTTCCTACTGTCTATGTCTCTTAGGTGTGTTTGATTCTTTTTGTTCTAACACTTTCTGGTGTGCTGTTAAGTTGCTTGTGTAGGATCTCTCTGGTATGTTTATGAGGGCACTTAGTGCTATGAATTTTTCTCTTACCACTGCTTTCATGTGTTCCATAAGTCTGGGTATGCTGTGTCTTCATTCTCATTGAATTCTGGAAAGTCTTTTATTTCTTTATTTTTTCCCCAAGCAAGTTATCATTGTGTAGAAATTTGTTCAGTATGTGGCCTTCTGATGTTTTTGTTATTACTGAAGTCTAGATTCGTCTAGTGATTTGATAGGATGCATGAGAATATTCCAGTCATCTTGTATCTGTTGAGGCTTGATTTGTGACAGATTTTATGGTCAATTTTGGAGAAGATACCATGAGTTTCTGAGAATATATATATATATATATATATATATATATATATATATATATTCCAGCAGGACACTAAACAGGGGTCTGGAGAGATAACCTGAAAGAGAGCAGGCAGATCAGGGGGTAGCAGGCAAAAATGCAAAGAATGGCGACCTGTCTATAGCCTGATCAGAATGACAATTTTACTTTTTCACTCAGAGGTTATATACCCAAAAAGGCAGGATGTGGGGAAGGGGATGACACAGGAGCTCAGGAGTTCAGGGGGAGTACAGATATCTTCCAGAACAGTGTGTCTGGCTGCTACATGCAATGTTACCTTCTGTGATCGGTAACATGACACACACACCTACAGCCAATGATCTCAATCATTGAGATTGTCTCAATCATCTGACCTGACTTAATACTGAAAGTGCATTGGACATATCTCCAAAGTTGGAAATTCAATATTCCTTGGATTATGCTAAAGTTCCCAAATTATATACCTATCAATCTAGTTTGTCTTCATTCACCTGACATGAATAAATACATGCTGGTAAATTAGAAAATTATTACCATGTCACCATCAGGTCTTTTTTTTTGTAATGGAGACTCCAGGGTTAGTGATTGGAAGTGATGTTATTAAAACCATCATTTCAACAAAGTAACTTATTTAAAAAGTGCTTCTTTTGCCTCCCTGTCCAATTTAAGGAGAAAAAACAACCATGGCATTAATCTAACATTGGGTTAAATGTAAGCTGAATACTTCTAGGAATCTATCATGGAGCCTATGGTGGGTCCCACCATAAATTTTATTGTGTGGACACAAACTATTGTATATCAAGTACATTGACATAAAATGGACCTTTTCACTTCCAGAAGTTATAGCCACATTCCATTCCATGATGTTGGTACACGATTATGTAATAAGGAGTAACATTTATCATCCTCTGGTGAATGAGTGTGAGCCCATTTATGTTGCCAAAGAAGGTCTTAAATATTCCAACATAGCTGAAGTACAAGAAAAAGGCTTTGAAACCAACAATATGAAGATAATAGCAGTCCTTAAAGTGGAAATGACTCAATCATTTAATGAAATTCAGGAAAACACAAACAATTGGAGGAAATCAATAAATACCTCAAAGACAGGCAGGAAAACACAAACAAAAAGTGGAGGAAATGAACAAATCTTATAAAATAAAGCCAAGAAAAGCAAACCAAGAGTAGAAGGAAACAAAACTGTTGAATACTCAAAAGTATAAATAGAAGCAATATCAAAAGCACAAAGTGAAGGAATGATAGAAACAAAACTTTAGGACTGCAAAAAGAAACTACTGAGGCAAAATTCACAAACAGAATACAGACATGGAAGACAAATCTCAAGCACTGAAGATATAATAGATGGGATGGAAATATCACAAAAAAGAAAATATTAAATCTAAACCTTACTGACATAAAATATCTAGAAAATCTAGGACATTGTGAAAAGAAAAAAACATAAGGATACTAGGACCAGAGAAAGAATATTAGATCAAATTCTCAGAAAATATTGATGACAAAATCTTAGAAGAAAAATTTTCTAACATAAGGAGGGAGGAGCCTATCACAGTAAAAGAATCATCAAAACACCAAACAGAATGGACCCTAAAATGAAGTCTCCTGTATAATAATCAAAACACTCAGTGAAAAGAAAGAATACTAAAAGCTGCAAAGGTCAAAAGCCAAGAAACATATAAATGAAGATCTACTAAAATTGCAGATGACCTCTCACTGGAGTCTGTAAATGTTGGAAGGGCTTGGACATATATGCTGCAGAAACTACAGATGCCCAGATTATTATATGTAGAAAAAAATTAATTGCTATTAATGGAAAAATAAGATAGTTTATGCTAAAGTCAAATAAACAATATCTATCTACACACACAAACTTACACCAAGTTATATACAAAGAAACCAACCCAAAGAAGTTAACAATACACATGAAAACACAGGTAGTAAATAAAGTTGTATTATCTGCAAAAGAAAGGGAAACACAAAAATACCCCAACACCAGCACCAGCAGCAGCAGCAGCAGCAACAACAACAACAACAAAATACAAAGAGTTAATTAACAATCACTGTTCATTGACTCTCTCAGTATCAATGACCACAGTTCACCAATAAAAAGACAAAGGCTATCTGAATAGATATTAGTAAAAATCTATCCTTCAATTGCAGACAAGAAACATAGCTCAACATCAAGAATAGGCATTAATTCAAGGTAAAGAAATGTAAAAAGACATTTCAAGCAAATGGACCAAAGGAGCAAGCTGGTGTGGTCATTTTAAAATGTAGCAAAATAGATATTAAACAAAATTAATCAAAAGAATTGGAGAAAAACACTACAAATTATAATCACCAAAGATGCCATTTTAAGTTTTAACATTTATGCCTTAAACACATGGTCACCAACCTTTGTAAAAGAAAGTGTTTTAAACCTAAAATCACATAACACTCATTCACTTGTATTCCAAGATTTAAATACCCCATTCTCACCAGTAGAAAATTCTCCAGACACCCCCCACAAAAGAGAAATATTCCAGCTAACTGACAACTTGAACATGAGTCCAGCTGATACTTAGAAAACATTCTACTGAAATATAGGAGAATATGCCTTCTGCTCAGCACCTCATGAAACTTACTTATAAACAGAACACATATTCAGACACAGTTCCAACCTCAATACATACAAGCAAATTGAAATAACACCTTGAATCCTATCAGAACACCATGGATTACAGCTGGACATCAACAAAACAAGAAAGAACACAAAGCTTAAAAATTCATGGAAGCTGAACACTTCACTATGAATTATAAATAGCTTAAGACAAACATAGACAAAAAAATTAGAGACTTTCTAGAATTTAATGCAAATGAATGTGCAACATGCAGAATCTTATGGAACACAAAGAAAATGAGTGTGGTGATAAGAAGAAAGTTCATAGCACAAAGTGCCTACATGAAAAACCTAGAGAGCTCTCATACTGGCAATTTAGCAGCATGCTTTACATTCTATAGCAGAAAAAAGTAAGCAATAAAAAAATAGATTAGACATCAGTTAATTATCAACTTGGGGGCTGAAATCAACACAATAGAAAGAGAAGAATGCAAAGAATTAATGAAACATCGAGTTGCTTCTTTGAGCCTTTTATTAGACAAGCTAGTCAAACCCTTATTAAAAGATGGAGAATATCCAAATTAATGAAATCTAAAATGAAAATGTGTACAAAATAACAGACAATGAAGAAATCTAAAGGATGGTAATGACATAGTTTTAAAAAGCCTCAACTCCATCTAACTGGAATTTCCAAAAATAATGTAAAATTTCCTCAAAAGGTTCCTCTTACCAAAGTTAAATCAAACTAAGAGAAACAACTCAAACTGCCTAAGCATCTAGAAAAAGAGAAGTCATTACAAGTCTGCCAACAAAAAGAGCCCAGGGCCATGAATTTTAGGGTAGAATCCTACCAGACTTTCAAAGACAAATTTATGAGAATACTCCTCAAAGTATTCAACTATATACAAAAAGAAAAAACTTTAGGCAATTTGTTTTGTGAACCCATGGTTACTCAAATATTCAGTCAAGATAAAGACTCAGTAACAAATGAGAATTATAGACCAATTTTTCCTTAAAAGCAAATATGTAACAATATTTAATAAAAACAGAAAAAATAAAATAAAAACCACGCCAAAAGAACATTCACCATGATCAATGAGGTAGGCTTTGTTCAAGAGGTGCAGGGATGGTTCAACATAATGTGATTAAAGTGTAAAAAAAACGTTGTAATCTCTTAGATGATGAAAAAATCTCTGACAATATTTAACCCCACTATATGATAGAGTTCTTGGAGTGATTAAGGATACAAGGGACATACCTAAACATAATAATGTCACTTTACTGCAAACATATAGCCGATGTTAAATTGTGGAGAAAAATTCTTATTAATTCCACTAATTCACAAAGAAAAGAAGGTGATCCATTCTCTCCATATCTATTCAAAATACTATCTAAAATTTTACTGTTAACTAGTCCTATACTGAAATTACAATTTAATGTTAACTAGTCTTTTACTGCAATTTACAATTTAATGTTAACTAGTTCTATATGGCAATTTATAATTTAATATTGACTAGCCCTGTATGGAAATTTACACTTTCATGTTAACTAGTCCTATATTTCAAGTCCTGTATTGCAATTTACAATGTAATGTTATATAAGTTATCATTACATTGTAAATTTAAGGAGGAAGTAATAATTTCTTTATCTGCAGATGATATGATAGTAAGCACAAGTCAACTAAAACTTCCCAAAGGCAATTCCCAGAGCTGGTAAACAATTTCAGCAAAGTTGTTGGATACACGATTAACTAAAAAAGAAGAAGAAAAACCAGTGGGCTTTGTATGTACAAATGAGTTTACCAGTACAAACAAAATACAGAGACATCATAAAGTTTGAACTGGTGGTTGACGCTTGTCAATTTTTTTTCCACATTATGATAACCTTGAGTAACTCAATGTATGTTGGGTAAGATCATACAAATTATTTGTAGTCACAGATTACTTTTGATATTATTGAAGGTGCTCAAAGATTATTGTAATATACAAAGACTTTAATAGATTGATTACTTACTAAAGAGTTTAGTCTTCTATAAAGATATCAGAAAGTTCAAGACTTTAACACATTGACCATGTTTATGGGGTTTTTCTGGCATTATGACTTTTTCTCATGGTTTCTAGGATGACTGTCATATACAAAGGCTTTACCACATTGCTTATTCACAGCGTTTCTCTCCAGGATGTGTTCTTCTATGTTCATAGATGACTGTGTTGTGAAAAGGTTTTATCTCATTGATTACATTTGTAAGATATGTCTTCAATATGTGTAGTCAAATATGTCTATAATACACAAATGTTGGGAAGAAGCAAAGGAAACTTGCCCTAAGGACTGCTTTTTTGTTACTAACCTCCATTTAATCATAAATTCAAACTAAGTTTTAGGTCATAGGGGACCTGTGTACTTAAGAATATCTGAGCGGCTTTCATCATTCATGTTTTGTTCCCTAAAACATAACAACTGCTCCTAACCATGATTTCTGTTATTCATGTTTCATTCCTAAAAATATAATGCATGTTCCTAACCACAAAAGAACAAATGGCTGTGATAGTGTAGACCACACAATCCACATTCTGTATCATTTGACATAGAGGAAAACAAAAAATCAAATGTGATTGGGAGAAAAATATAGCTGTAACTTGGCACAGGACTTTGTGGTTTTGACTTTTGGAAGCTATTTAACTTTCTGGCTCGTGGTGGGGCCGAGGCTGGGGTATTGCAGCTAAGTTTCTGAGTGTAATTTTGTGGCCCTGATTTATTAGCAGTGATTTGATTACAATGAATTTTTATGATTTGCCTTGTCCTGTGGTTGAGTTGTGTTGGATCTCAGTGGACAATATGATGTAAAGGCTTTAGCACAGTATGTAACCACTGTCCTACATGAATAGTTTCATAATGATGAAGACTACAGAGGTGTGCAAAGTCTTCATTACTGAACGTGTCCATTAAGACTCTGTGGGTGTGTCCTGAGTCACAGAGGGTGTGTTTAAGACTCACAGGCGTGTCCTGAGACACAGGGTGCATGTTTAGCACTCAGGAGGAAAGTCCAGAGTCACAGGGGGCATGCTTAATACTCAGGGGCATGTCCTGAGTCACAGGAGGCATGCATAAGACTCAGGGGGCTGTGTCCTGAGACACAGGGGGCATGCTTAGACTCCAGCACATATTCTTTCCTGATAATGAAGACTAGAGAATTGTGCAAACACTTGACCATATTAAATACACTCACAGGGTTCCTGTCTTAGTGTTTCCATAGCTATGAAGAGAAATCATGAACAAGTCAACTCCTATAAAAGCAACAGTTTAATTGGGACTGGCTTACAGTTTCAGAGATTTATACCTATTTTGTCATAGCAGGAAGCAAGGCAGGCATGAAAGAAAACATGATGCTTGGGAAGGAGCTGACAGTTCTGCATCTTGATCCAAAGGCATCCAGAAAGAGACTGTCTGCCAGGGAGCTAGTAGGAGGGCCCATTCTGCAGCGTCTGGAACTTCAAAGCCTTCAGTGATGCACTTCCTCCAAGGCCCTATCTTATAACTTCCTCCCACTCCCTGAGCCAAGCATATTTATACTACCATATTTTACTGCCTGCCCCCCTTATGATTGTGTATACACATGATTGTACGGAGACCATAGTTAAAAATAGTATAATATAAAATATGTGAGGTTCAAATTAAAAAGTCCCTATCATCTATAGAAGTCTCATAAATGTTAAAATTCCAAAGTTCAAAGTCTCTTCTGAAATCATTTCAATCATGTAACCATGATCCCCTATACTTTCAAAAAATAGCACATAATATCCATCCAAATTTACAAGACATAGGTCATCATTCCTAATCACCATTTTGAAGAAATACTGTGCCAAAAGAAGACCAAAAGCCAGCAAGGAAATCTCCAAACTCTGCATCTCCATGTCTGATGCCAAAGAATTCTTCAGATCTCCAACTCCTTCCTGACCTGCTCACTGCAGCACAATTCTTCCTCTATGGCTGATTATATTTCCTGAATGTAGTTTTCCTGAGAAGGTATCCCACAGCTCAGGAATCTAAAACTCTTGGGGTCTCCAAAGTAACTTCAAAATTAGCTTCTTGTTCCAGTATCTGGGATCCACAGATGATCTTCTGTGCTCCTCAAAAGAAGCTGGGTCTCTCTCCAGCTCTTCCCTCTGTAGTACACTAGGTTCTGCTTGACTCCACTCAACTGCTGCTGCTGTTATTTCTGCTCATCCCACAGGACTGACATCTTCAACATGCTGGGTTCTTCTGTGACAAACAGACTTCACTGCATTCCTCTCATGCTCCCTTCATGGTGCCAAGCCTTATCTGCACTGCAAGAAACATCCATGCCTTAAAACCTGTGCCACCTGGGTGAGTCTTACCCAGGACTGAGTCAAGCTGCACCACAAGGGACAACCTTGGCTACCTCTGGAATACAACTTCTTCCTCCTCTTTGAAAACACCAGAAGATGTCACCTCAGTGATGCTTGTTCCTTCTTCATCCCCACTAATTTTTAACTACAGCCAACCAGCATCAATTGTCTCAGTAGTCCCTTCTAGTCTTGCCTCTAAAACCAGAGCCACATGGACAAAACAGCTGAGTTCCTCTGCTTGCTGGGGCTGGAACATGGCCCCTTCGATTACATCATCACCAGCTTTCTATTTTTCAACAACTTCACTGCCTAAGCTCGGCTGTCCTTGAACTTGCTCTGTAGATGAACCTTGAACTCAGAGATCTGCATGGCTCTGTCTTCTGAATGTTGAATAATACATGTGTAACACTTTGCCCATACCTAAGCTTTTAATTACCAAAAACTTGTTCTGTACCAGAATGGCTTGAATCAGAGATCTGCTTGATGTTCATCTCCTGGGATTTAAGGTGTGTACCATCATACCTGGACCTAAGTATATCCTATATCCTTTTAGATTTTAAATTGAAAACCCAGTATAGTAATCACAATTCATCAATTGTCAATCTGACACATACTTGTATCTTCTTATGTCCACATAAAAACAATAAACCAGTTAATAGTAATGCCTAACATTATACAGTTCTCATCCACATGTTTAGGTGGATGGAATCCTTCCATTTTATCACCATTTCTTTAATACCATTGTGTATCTTTGATCACAGGATTTAGCTTCATTCAACTTCCTGGTGAGATTTTCTCTTTGAAGCTAACATTTGATATTTTTCCTTTCTAAGATTACTAAGCATGATCAAAACAATCACCATGAGAGTAAGCACAGGCCAAAAACTATGCTTGGCTTTTCTGAGACTTCCTTTGTCAATGCAATTAACAAAATATCCCTCTTTACCTTCAGATGAGAGCAAAAGACAGCAACATTTTTCAGCAAAACATTATAAAAACTACATATAAAGTTCAAACTACACTTAGTACATATGTGTTCTACTACGATGGCCCATGAATTTCCACTTAATGCATGTACAAACCCAAAGTCTAAAAATCCACATTGCTTCAAACAAAAGTATGGCCAGGCCTACCAATAAAAATACTTAAGTCTGGGGTACCAACTTCTGTCTCAGATAGAATATCCATTGCTAAGAAGAGACACTGTGACCAAGGCAACAGTTTTAAAGGCAAATAGTCAATTCGGTCTGTCTTACACTTTCAAATGTTTAGTTCATTACCAACATAGCAGGAAGAATGTCAGCATGCAGGCAGCACTGATGTGGGAGAAGGAACTGAGAGTTCTGCATCTTCATGAAAAGACAGTCAGGAAGAGACTGTCTTCCAGCAAAATAGTAGGAGAGTCTATTTTGTACTGGCTGGAGCTCCAAAGACCCCCACTCTAGGAATTCACTTCTTTCAAAACAGTAATATCTAACTAGGCCAAACATACTAACATTGTCACTTCTTAGGGACAAACATGTTCAAATCACCACAGTTTATTCCTACTATGAATTCTTTCATGCATTTAAATGATTAGGACATGCAGATGCTTTACCACATTGATTACTTTCAGAAGGTTTCTCTCCAGTATGTGTTGATGTTTGTATTCAGAGAATACTGTGGCATATAAAGGATTTTCTAATTTGAAGACATTCACAAGATTTCTGTCCAATTTGTGGTCTTTTATGTCTTTGGAGACTACAGTGATAGGCACAGGCTTCTCTATGTTTGTTATATTTGTAAGGGTTTTCTAAAAAGTGTGTTACTTGAAGTATTTGGAGAGGACATTGTCATGCAAAGACTTTACCTCATCCATGGCATTCATGCAGTTTCTCTACATTATGTGTTCTTTTATGGATCAGGCGATGCCTGTGACATGCAAGGGCTTAGCACCTTGATGACACTGAGTCACTCTCTTGAATGTGTTCTATTATGTAATCACAGATAAAAGTGAATTGTCAGATTTTCCACAATGATTACATTAATGAGGCTTCTCTCCAATGTGATTTCTTTGTGTGTGTGTAAAGAACTCTGACATGCAAAGGCTTTACCACATTGTCAATACTCAAGCAGGTTTCTCTCTGGTATGTGATCTCTCCTGTCACGGCAGATGAGTGTGACTTGCAAATGCTTTACAACACTGATTACATTCATGAGGTTTCTCTCCTGTACCTGTTCTTTTATAATAATGGAGATGCTAACGTTGTGAAAAGTCTTTACCATGTTGATCACATTCATGAAGATCCAATATGGGGTATTTTATGTTTTCAAGATTAGTGGGACATGCAAAGGCTTTAGCACAATGATTACATTCATAGTTCTGTCCAATATGGTTTTTTTTATGGTTTTGGGAAAAATCCTTATGAAAAGGCTTTTACCAAAATGATTACATTCATACGTTTCTTTCCAGTATGGGTTCTTTTATGGTTTTGGAGACAAAAACATTGTGAAAAGGCTTTTACTATATTAATTACATTCATAAAGTTTCTCTCCAGTATGTGATCATTTAGGTCTTTGGAACCATTTTACTTATAAACGGGTTTTTCCCCATTGATTACATAACTAAGGTTTCTCTCCGGTATGTGTCCTTTTATGGATTTGGAGATGACTTTGTTGTGTAAAGCCTTTACCATATTGATTACATTCATGAGGTTTCTCTCCAGTATGTGTTCTTTTATGTCTTTGGAGACAGCTATGACTTGAAAAGGCTTTAACACATTGATTACATTCATGAAGTTTCTCTTCAGTATGTGTTCTTTTATGTCTTTGGAGATAACTATGACTTGAAAAGCCTTTACCACATTGATTACATTCATGTGGTCTCTCTCCAGTATGTGTTCTTTTATGTATTTGGAGATTACTATGACTTGAAAAGGCTTTACTACATTGATTACATTCATGAGGTTTCTCTCCAGTGTGTGTTCTTTTATGTCTTTGGAGATGACTGTGACTTGAAAAGGCTTTAATACACTGATTACATTCATAAAGTTTCTCTCCACTATGTGTTCTTTTATGTCTTTGGAGACCACTGTGACATGAAAAGGTTTTACCACATTGATTACATTCATAAGGTTTCTCTCCAGTGTGTGTTCTTTTATGTCTTTGGAGATGACTGTGATATGAAAAGGCTTTACCACACTGATTACATTCATAAAGTTTCTCTCCAGTATGTGTTCTTTCATGTCTTTGGAGATGACTGTGAGTTGAAAAGGCTTTACTACTTTTGTTATATTCATAAGGTTTCTCTCCAGTATAACTTTTTTCATGCCTGCAACAATAATGAGCACATGTGAAAGTTTTACCACATTCATTAGCCTGATCAATCCTTTTACAAATATGAATATATTTTATGGTTGGTCTAATAACAAAGAACACTCAGATCTTAAGGTTTTATCACTTTGATGTTCATGGTTGTATTTGCTCACTGTGGGTTGCTTTACCTCTTTGAAAATACCTGTGATGGTAAGAGCACTTATTACATGGCTCACATTTATAGCATCTTTTTTTTGGTTTTTCGAGACAGGGTTTCTCTGTATAGCCTTGGCTGTCCTGGAACTCACTCTGTAGACCAGGCTGGCCTCGAACTCAGAAATCAGCCTGCCTCTGCCTCCCAAGTGCTGGGATTAAAGGCGTGCGCCACCACCACCCGGCACATCTTTTTTCTATATGAGATTTCTATATGACGTATTTCACATGTCAAAAGAAATATGGGACAACTCAGAGTACTAAACCACTTATTGCATTCTTAGATATTTTCGTAGTGTTCATCAACACCACAGCAGCACTGTGAACCAGGATTGTGGGAATCCTGGTTCAGCTCAGGCTGATGCCCACAGAAGAACCAGCCTAGGACACAGTGTGAGTTCCACATATGCTGTCATCCATAAGTCTCCTTTAGGTTTGAGCCCCAGATCAGAGTTTGAACAACTTAAATGGGGACAGGACCTTGCAAGTTTAGTCACTGAGGGAGATGGAGATTTGCAGAGCAAAACTGTCTCCTGGTCCATAATGTCTGATCTACAAGATAGATTTCAGAGATGCATCAATGCCACAGCTCTCACATATACAAAAGACAGAGAACAGAAATACAGAAAATGTTAAGAAAACATCACCTAACAGCACTGTGGTTTCTGTTCTTACATGAACGTCTCTGCTGAGCTCATCTAACCTCAGAATAAGGCTGCTTTTCTTACTGAGTACAGTGGTCCAGAGGAAAGCCACAGGTGCTTTTCTGTAGGACCAGAAAGAAGTGCATAGCACCTCCTCCTGAATGCTGTGTGTCTCAAGGTTGTGACATCCATGTAGAAGATTCCATAGTTTATACTTTATTTTACTTTATGTATGTGAGTGTTTTGTTGGTTACTTGTCTGTGGTCAGTACCTGCAGTGGTCAGAAGAGGGCATTAGATCCCTTGGGATTGCAATTACAGCAGGTGAATTATTACCATGTGGTTTCTGGGAATGCAACCTGTGTCATCTGTAACAACAACTAATGCTCATAACTAAGTCATTTCTGTACTTATTATATTTTTCATTTAAAACTAATTTTATGCATTTGAATTAGAATATAATAGATCACTTCCTGTATCCTTACTTTTTTACATTTCTCTAATATGTATTCTTAATAATGACAAATGAGGTGGGAGGCTTGGTAAAAACATCTTAGCTCAGTAAGCTGCCATCATTTTCTTAACTAGATGCAAAATATCTATCACGGTGTTTTGAAAAATAATCAAAACAAACAAAAAGGGCACATTCAAAAATGGGGTATGAAACTAAGTGGAGGGTTTTCAGAAAAAATATAAATAGCTAAGGGTTCTGTCTGACTCTTCAATTCTAAATACACACACACACACACACACACACACACACACTTATATACACCTTGACTGTACAACTAAACTGCTAGCTCCTTAGAAATTTGTTCTTTTTTTTTTTTTTTTTTTTGGTTTTTCGAAACAGGGTTTCTCTGCATAGCTTTGGCTGTTCTGGAACTCACTCTCTAGACCAGGCTGGCTTCAAACTCAGAAATTAATTCTGCCTCTCCCTCCTAAGTGCTGGCATTAAAGGCGTGAGCCACCACTGCCCAGCTAGAAATCTTTTTCTATATAGATAGTCTACCTTTCTCTTGAGCTCATCGAAACCCTTATTGGCTCCTCTGCTATCTTTCCTCAAACCCTGTTTCATCTGTGTCCTGCAATTTCTTATCCCTATGATTCCACAATGCTCCTCTATGCTAGAGATAGAGTCTGAAGAGATTGTCCACCAAGAGGGTGCTCAAATGTCTAATTGCTACAAAAGAAGGCACTAACTAGGTCTCTCAGTAAAGCCTTGGCAGGCTGAAACAGGTCATTATCAGGGTAGAAGGGCTCCAAGCAATTTTCATTACAATAGGCAACAACTTTCCATTCTTTTGCATTCTCATCTATGGAGCTTTTGGCTTACAGAGGCACACCCAACTACATTTCAGTACATGCCTAGTTGCATCTTAAAACACAGTATCTTCCTAAGCTTGGATACTTTCCGACCAATTAGATGAATCATAATCAAAATCCTTCAAAAATTCGCCCTCTTCCTTCCCCCTCTTAATCCTAAATTCTTCTTCACCAATTTCTTCTTTCTTATGTATGTGTGAATATGAAGGATCAAATACAGAAACAAATCTTGCTGACTGCATTTCTATTGGTTGTGTGTATGTGGTTGAAGGATTGACCACGTTGCACTGATTAGCCAAACAGGGAACTCATTGCCTGAGGCTAATTCTGCTACTGAGGGACTGTTCCACTCTTAATAAGTGAGAAGTCTTTGGGAGCAGAAATCATCCACAGATCAGGAGGAAAATAAGGGAAGGGGTCTCTCCTCTGTGAAGGACACAAAGTACCTGCAGATATCCAAAGGCTGCAAGTGGACTTTTCTTTTATTTACCTGGTGAGCTTTTTGTTATCTGTGTTGGCAGACCTCCCTTACCTTTGATATACAGGTAAGTGTCACAGAGTTTTCCAGAATGATTATCCCACACTTTTTTCTCTTACAACTGTTATCTAACCTTATAGAAAATGTGACATGCATTTTATGGCTTGCAGACCTCTTTGCTATTCATCAGAGACCAGATTTAAATGTAGGTCTTTTAGCCATAGAATCCATCCTCATTGGCATGTGTATTTTGCAAAAGAGTTTCTTTATAGGTACTTCCCAGGCTTTACTGTGCCCTGGAATTGGACTGACTGGACTGACAGTTATCTGGAAACCTTGTCCCAACTTGTACTGTGTTTTAAGTATGCTAGCAATAATTTACCTGGCATTACACTTCCTGAAGTCTGATCCAGGATAAAAAGACAATCTGTATGAGGTTTTCATTCTTATCTCTTACCATGGTTTCTTTCCCTACCTTCAGGGACCCCTCAACACAATCCTGACCCCCATGTGTCCCAGAACACCTTGAACAAGAAACATCATCAAGAATAGAAAACCTGGGGGCTGGAGAGATGGCTCAGAGGTTAAGAACACTGGCTGCTTGCTCTTCCAGAGGTCCTGACTTCAATTCCCAGCAACCAAGTGGTGGCTCACAACCAATCTGCAATGGGATCAGATGCCCTCGTCTGGTGTGTCTGAAGACAGCTACTGTGTATTCACATAAATAAAATAAATAAATCTTTAAAAAAAATAGAAAACCTGGTTAAGAAAATCCTCCAGAAGGTCAGGGCACCAATTTTCTTCCAGGATACCCAGCTTTCATTCCCACTTTATAAGGCACCCCTGAATAAAAGCAGGAGAGTCTTTTTATAGAAAAACTCAAGGCCTAGTTACAAAGCAAGTGATTACAAAAGCAGATTCTATTTAGTTATTAATTTAGTTAACTATCTCATAGTTCTCAGAACATAGCAGGAACAATGAAATGATTTATGATGTGGAAGTCACAAGATTACAGAGGAAGAACAAGTAAAAAAAAAAGATGACTTTTAACTTGGAATCAAATTGTAACACTATGATTCATCAGCAAAAGGAAGAAAAAGTGGAGTCCGTTAGCTCATCACCAATACAATTTTGATTTGTTTCCTTTGTATGAGACAGGGCTCTCATTAAGAACCCCAGCTGACCTTGATTAACTAAGAACATAATGATATATAATACATATGGAATCTATAATAGATAGCAGAATAGATGTATCCTGTGCATTCGGACCACTATTCCCAGCATGATAATCTTCTCTAGAAGAGGGAGCCTAGAAGTCATGTGATATAGGGCTGGTTAGAAGTAAAGGAGGATGTGCTTCACAGGATTGCTTCTCCACAGCAACCTAGACTTGTCTGTCCTGGGATCACTCCGACCATCAAAGGGATTGAACTGAGGCTATCTGCTCAGAGTTGCTTCTCTCGTGACAAATGTCTTGAGTAAAATACATTTTACTTTACTGAAACTGGGTTAGTGGGGCTGGAGAGATCACTCAGTTGTCAAGAGCATAGGTTTAGAACCAGGGTTCATTCCTAGCAATTACATGGCTAAATATAGTTCCACAAGAACTGAAACTCTAAATAGTTGAGTATAAGCTGGGACCTGGCATTTTCTTGGGTTTTTCTATAAATCAGAGCTTTCCTGAGTGTCCTGACATATAGATTAAAATAATAGTGATATAAAAACATAGTTCTATAGTAGGAGGGAAAACGAGAAAGTTGTTTGAGTTACTATTTCAGACAGTAAGCAAGCAACATTATGTGATATAAAGAATCAAGTCTATATTCTAGACTATAGTTTCAGAGGAAATCAATCTTAAATCTTGAAAAAGAATAAAAAGACAGTCTTGTTAGTCAGGGCCATATCACACCACTTAGATCTTCCATTTGGTAGAAATAAAGTAAGGACAGTAATTTGGTTTCACAGTAAGTTCAGCTTTTTATCCAGATTCTTCATTGCCTGGTCTGTGAACTCGAAAAATGTCCAGACAGGACATTTATCAATCATCTAAAACTGATTACCTCAGTACTCATTGCTAATATTATGTACTGTCAAAGCAGGGAAGATATCAACTTCTCTTTGTCCCATCCCTTTGTGGGCTGTGACTACACACGTTTCAAAGTTGGTCACAGAAGTCAAGTCTTGCACAGGTGCAGCTTAATTTGAGAGTCCCAATAGGAAACAGAAGTTGGAGGACAATTATTTATGGTCTATTTTTCATTTCAGTGAACAGTCAAGGTCCAGCCTGGGAGAGTTGTAAGAACTGACTTCCTGCATGTGGCAGCAGAGACAGCATTGGGCATTCAAATTAATTCTAAATTTCATAATATGATCTAGCCTGTGCTAGTGGAGAATAATTCTAATCTATAATTCTAATCAGAAATAAATAATCAACAGCACTTGTGAAAAATGAAACAAAATTGTTAATGACTGGGAAGTATTGGAGAATGAAAACAATTAAGAGACAATATCAGAGATGCATTTAAAGGAACTCACATTTAAAAAGAGATACAGCATTTAAAAAATACCCACGTAGCCATACAGGATTTTGAAAACAGCAGGCCATTCCCTGATTGGAGAGAATGGCATTATGAAGACATTCGTGTGACCTTGCCCTGTGGGCAATGCTAGCCTGTTGAGATGTGTAGCCAAACACATACAGCTAAAACCAATGGCATGTTTCTCAGCCCTCTGAGCTGAAGTAAATTTGCAAGTGGATCAGGACACATATGCAAGAGTGCCCTCTAGCTGGAAACTCAACATTCCTTGGATCAAGGTAACCTACTCAAATTATATGCCAACCAATCTGGTCTACTTCCTTTCACATGACATGAATTAGGTAAGGGTCCATGATTCACCAAAGAATGATGCCCTGGACTCAAATGGTATGTAAACGTAGAGTGTTTTATTCTGTTAAAGTCTAGCATGCTGGGGGTCCAAAGTTAAAGTTTAAATAATGACAAGTTTGCAATTATTATCATCTTAGCTACAGGCCTAGGAATAGGGGAAGCTTGGAACTCTGGGGAACAATTGTAATTCTTGATTCTTTCTGGGGATGTGGTTATCCTTTTAAATTTGTTTTAGCAATGACTATACAGTGTCTTCTTACTACCTGCCTTTGGATTACCAATAAAACACTGGGGCAAAAAAAAAAAAAAGGCCAGAGAGCTCTGAAGAGTAAGTGAACAGAGAATGTGAGGTGTGTATAGAGAGTGTGTATGTGAGTGAAAGTAGAGTGCATGTGGTGTGTGTGAGATATGTGATGCGTGTGTGTGAGTTAAAGGGGAATGCACAGCCATGTGTAGGAGTGTGAGAGCTTGAGGAAAAGCTCACAGGAGAAAAGCAGAGTGTGCAGGAGAATGGAGATTGTGTGCAGCTTCAAGCTGTGAGCAATCAAGAGAAAGTAAAGAGAGACAAGGGAGAGTAACTTTAAGTCTTGAAAAATTACATGCCAGTTTGTACCCAAAATGTATTCTGTGTTTATTCATTATGTGCCTTCCAGATATCCCTGCTCCCAGCTGAAAACTCCAATCCTGTGTTGAGGCTAGACCTTGAATGACTGTGAAATCCTGAAACTGCTGTCTCCACTTTCCAAGCACCATGACTACAGGCCTGTACCACCATGTCTAGCTGAGGTGGCTTCCACTTCATTTACTGAGTCATTAGAGACACAGCATGAGTAAGACAAGCAGTTCCACATATATATTCAGTAGTGCCTTAGCACCCTGAGTCTGGGTTTCACCATCTAGAGAATAAGGACAGAGCTCTGCCCTAGTCCTTTGGAGACTTATAACAGACACTATGATAAAGCAAAACAATACTGCTCCTAAACTGAAAGACAGTGGAGTTGAAGTTAGCAGGGCTGCATTTCATGGTAGACTTCTCTTACTAGAGTTAGGACCACAGTCTGTGTCCTAGCTACCCTAACCAGAGAGACTCAGCCTCTCATCCTCAATAAGCCAATGAAAAGAACTGATTTATCTAGCTGTGACACTGCCCACCTATAATTCTGGTAATATGGAGGCAAAGTGGACAGAATTCTCTGATGTTCTAGAACAGATAAGTGTTCCAGGCCAGCCAGAGACTCATAGTGAGAATACTCTTGAAAATGAAACAACAAAAATGAGTAAAATGAAAGGAGAAAATTACTCATGAAAATTGAAAACAGATTAAGAGATTTGTTCAGCATGACTGACTTGAAACAGAAGTTTTCTCCCTTTTCTAAGTCCTTAACAGAATTTTAGCTCCTTGCTCTCCTGAAAAGTATTTCATTAACAAATAAATATTTATTATGCACAGAAGTCCTTACCTGGAGGAATGAATCATTTATGAAAATGAGATTCCATGAGAAATTCAAAATTCATGGGGTCCACTATTATACTACCAAAACCAAAGGGAGAGATGGGAATTTCTCCTTTAGAATATCCAATTCCAACCATTCAGGCATTATACAGGGTTAATGCTGTAGGAACTGAGAGGCTTTGTGTGCAAATTGGAGACTGCCACATGGGATATGCAGGCTGCTATCACTGACAAATCTGTGTAGTTGCCTAGATAAAACGAGGGGAAGAACTGGACAGGACTGAAGCATCACAGCTGAGTGGATACAGAGTGCAATAGAGGCCAGCTGGTGTTCAGGTAAACCCTGAGGACTGCATTACAGGGGCCTTTTCTTCCTCTTTCTTCTACATCCAAAGCCCCATCCCACCCCCTATAGTTCATCCATACTGCATGGTTCTGCCTAAATGCCAGACGTTCACAGTTTTAGGGTGACTTCTGTTTGAGGTCCAGGCTGCCGTGAAGACAGATTTGATGTCACCTAGAGTCGCCACCACTCAGAGTTACTAACAAAGTTTTGCCAGCATCTATGAACCAGAATAGAAGCCCATTCAGCAAACCAATCTTCATGCATACAAGTTCCTTTTCTCTCCTTACAGGGAGCAAAACTCACATCAGAGGTACACCTGGCATGCATTGTTGTTGGCTCCTACTGCTGCCAAATGAGTCCAGAAAACAGATTGTATTTGGAAAATTTCAATAAAATGAGGTATGCTGTTTCTTTTTGTTATTTTTCCTTGAGACTGTCACTATAAATTATGACTATCCAAGAATTCACTATGTACACCACCATGGCCTAAAACTCAGAGACTGTCCTACCACCATCCCTAATGTCCTGGGATTACAGGAATGCACCTCTAACAACAGCTGAGCTGTTTTGTCAATGACTTACATTTGAATCAAAGAATGAATGACAAGGTAAGAATTAAAGAGTAAACCTCATAGTTTTGATGTTCAGTAACACCTACTGAAATTTTATAATAATAATTTAAACTGGCAATTCATTTCATATGTTCTCAAAATTGGGGTTCTTTGTTTAGTTAATTTCCTCCTGTAAAAAATATTTCAATTGTGTTTGTGGATATACCCCTGTGTCCTGGGTGTAGGAAGCAGTGAGAAAACACCTAACAGGTGTCTTTTTCTATTTCCTTTGTGTGAATTCTAGAGATAAAACCCAAGGAATGTTTTGACTACAAGTGATATCATTGTTCCTTATTTTGTTTAACATGTTTATATACCGCTGGTGTGTGACAGGCATAAGCCAGAACCTAAGTATAGAAATCAGAAAAACATTTCTAGATAATATGGGTCTATCAGTGATTGATCTCAGGTCATCAGGGTTAGAGGCAACCAGCTGGACCCAATGAGACAGTTGTCTGGCACTCATTTCTGATTCTGGGAAAAGTGTTCTGAAGAAGTGTTTCTACCTAAGAATGAAATAACATAATCTAAAAAAGACTTAGCAATACATCATTTTTTTGCACATAAAATTTATAACCAATGTTACTATTTCTCTCCATTCTTATATGACAATATGTTTACAATCTAAAAAGAAGACAATGTTTTCTGGTGAAATGTTTCTTTCACCAAATCTTATCTGACCATCTATGAAAAGACTCAGTGTGAAACACCTTTGGTGTGCAAGGTTGGCAAAATAACACTGATCATCCTAAAAAGATTGCCAAATGTAGATCACACAGAGTTGTCTTCCCATCTCCACTTATGTTTGGGGGCCTAAAAGCCCATTATCACATCACACACAACACAAAACAAAACAAATAAAATGTGTCTCATTGTTCTTACATAATTAGCATGTCTAGATAATTCTATTAGCAGGCAGTACTTCAAGAGGAAGTGCCAATGGATAACTAATGGGGATATGAAGGAGCATGAATTGTCAAATTACACATACATCTTTACATGGTATCACTTCAAGCTATATTGTGAGATATATAGTTGATGGCTGATTGTTCTACGTGATTACATTTCTAAAAACGCATGAATTTGGGTATATACATTAGATTCTTGAGGGACATGAGAACCTCCCTTGGGGGTAGAGTATGCTGAAGGCACACACCATACAGTTTCAGGGCCCAGGATTCTACCAGGAGCTGATCCTTCTTTGATCACAAAGAATTCTGTTTCAGAATCACTTGGGCCTGTCCTCCCATGAATTATCTCCCTGTCTTAAGCACTCAGCACCATTTCCTCTACTTCCTCTTGGAATCAAGGTGGATAGCTTACACGTCCATTATTCAACTTGCAGAAGGGTGAACTATCTACTTCACAGACAGAACTGTTCCAAGGAGATGACCTATTAAAGTGAGATTTAGGATATAAAATATGATTTCTGTTTCCATGAGATCGAATTGGTATCAGGGTAATATCGACTAATATATACCTGTTACCTAGATACTCCAGCAAACTCTAGGAGAAAAGAAGGAAACAGAAGAAAATCACTATGGAGCACTATTGTTAGGTAGCACATCTTCCTCAGAGGGAAGGTGAAAAACGGAAAGCTGTACTAGGTAAAATTGTCTACATGAACAGAACGGATAGCCTACAAACATACTCAAACTAAATATTCTTTGTGCTCTGATCACTGGGTCCAGGAAGAAAGAAATTAAAGACTTTCTAAAAGTCAATGAAAATGAACTCACACCAAACCCAATAAAAACAAACCAAAGAACACAAGAAGACATCATTCACCATGGTCATGCAGGCTTCCTTCCAGAGATGCAGGAATGGTCTAATATATAAAAACCCATCAATGTAATCCACCAAATAAACTGGGAGGAAAAAAAAATCACATGATCATATCAGTAGAGGCTGAAAAAGTTTTGAGAAGATCAAAGCCACTTTATATCAAAACTCTTGAGGCGATCCGGGATATCGCATACATACCTAAAAATAATAAAGTCAGTATGCAGCAAGCCAATAGACAACATCAAATTAAGCTCAGAGAAACTTAAAGAACTTTCACTAAAATCAGGGATAAGACAGAGATCTTGGTCTATGAAATATAGTACTTGAGGTACTAACTAGAACAAGAAGACAACAAAGGAGAACAAAAAGAAACTAACTGGAAAGAAAGAAGTCAAGTGTCACTCCTCCCAGATGATATGATGGTATAAATATATCATTCCTAAAATTCTTCCTGAGAATTCCTACAGCTGATAGACATCTTTAATATATAATATAATATATATATAATAATATAATATAATATAAATATATCATTCCTAAATATAAATATATCATTCATATATATATATATATCCTAATGATATATAAATATATCATTCCTAAAATTCTTCCTGAGAATTCCTACAGCTGATAGACATCTTTACCAAAGTGACTGGAAAAAATGTAAATGAACTCCGTAGTAATAATTCATACAAACTATAAATATCCCAAGAAGAAAGTCACGGAGATAATGCCCTTCATAATTTTGACAAATAATATAATATATCTTGGTGTAGCATGGGCCATGTAAGTAAATGTATGGCAAGAACTTCCTATCACTGAAGGAAGAAGCTGAAGAGGAAATCAGAAGAGAGAAAGATCTCCCATGCTCATGGATAGGTAGGATTAAGACAGTGGAAATGGACATTTTACCAAAAGCATTCTAAACTTCAATGCAATTCCCATGAAAATTCTAACAAAAATATTCACAAACATTGAAAGAGAAATACTCACCTTCATATAGAAAACCAGGAAATCCAGGATAATCTGAACAACTCTGAAAGAAAACACACGGTTCCCAACCTCAGGCTGTCCTAGAGAGCAAGAGTGAGAAAACTGCATGGTGTTGGGACAGAAACAGACAAGGTGGCCAATGCACAACTATACACTCTTGCTCTTTGAAAAAGAAATCAAAACCATACAGTGAAAAAAAGATAAAATCATCTTCAACAAATATTGCTAATATAACTGGATGTCTACATGTAGAAGAATGCAAATAGATCCACATATCTGACCCTGCACTAAAACTCTACTCATGTAGGACCAAGGACCTCAACATAACAGCAGATATATTATCTCTCATAGAAGAGAAAAGTGGTCAAGGAGACAATTTCCTGAGGAGAACAGCAATGGGTCAGGCATTAAGAAAAGCAATTGATAAATGGGACCTCATGAAACTGAGAAACTTCTGGAAGGCAAAAGACACTGTCATTGGGACAAAACAGCAGCATACAGATTGGGAGAGAATCTTCACTAACCCTTCATCTGACAGGGGGTTAATATTCAGCATTTCTAAAGAGCCCAGGAGGTTAGACAGCGACAACCCAAATACCCCAATTAAAGTCTAGGGTACAGTGCTAATCAGAGAATTCTCAACAGAGGAACTGTGAATGATCAAGGAATACTTAAATAAAATTTCAGAATCTTTACTCACCGGGGAAATTCAAACCAAAACAACTATGAGGATTAATCTTCCAACCATGGGAACTGCTAACATCAAAACTCAAAAAATAGCACATGCTGGATAGAATGTGGAGCCAGGGAAACACTCTTCTAGTGAGACCCACTCTGTCCCATGCTTGGGGGCCAAAATGCTGAGGCCCAAGCTGCTGCTCCGATCTTCAGGTCAGGGTCTACCAAAAGAGTTCAAGAATGGAGACAAGACAGAGGTTCTGATCAAGTCTCGACTCCTTTATTGTCTCTTGTCTCTCCCTCATTGTCTTATTTGTCTCTTGTCTCTCCTTTTTTCTCTCTTCATGTCTCTCTCTTCGAAGGGAAGCCCAGGGTATTTATACACTTTGTCACGTGCCTACAAGGCACGTGGTATATTTACACGTGCAGGTGTAAATATGACATATACGTTACAGGTGTGTAGGTGTGTATAGTGTGGATAGCAGTGCACTGTGCACCTTGCAGGTATGGACATTCATCGTTCAGCTGTGGGCACTAAACAGCAAAACAAGATATGTGGGATAAACAAGATGTTTATCAGAGTGTGCTTCAGCTGTTGTAGGCTGTTGAAAAACAAGTCTCATGTCAGGATATATGGCTCAGGATGGCTGCAAAGCTGATAGCCGCTTTCTGCTACAAGTCGGCTCCCAACATTATTCTATTGTTGGTGGTTGTGAAAACGTAAAGAACCACTTTGGAAAACATTTTGTTATTTTCTAAGAAAAGTGAGAATAGTTCTACCTCAAGACCCATCTATATCACTCCTGGGGATATACCCCAAAAATGTTCAACTATACAACCAGGACACTTGGTCAACTATGTTAATAGTAGCTTTATTCATTATAGAGAGAAATAGAAAAAAAAACCTTTCGAGTCCCTCAACCGAAGAGTGGTTAAAAAATGTCACTCATTACACAAGGAACACCGAATCATTAACAACAAAGACATCATGCAGTCAAATGGATAGAATAAGAAAATCTCATCTTGAGTGGGATAAACCAAACGCAAAAGTCCGTGAATGTTATGTACTGACTTATAAGTGGATATTACAAATAATGTATAGAATAACCATAGTGAAATCCACAGACTCAAAGACTGCAAATATGTAAGAGGGCCAAGGAAGGATGGCTGGACTTTTTTCATAAGATTTCAGTGGTGGGTAGTGGAAGGAAACTGGGTGGGAGAAGAAATGGGGGAGAAAAATGTGGGTGGAGGGAGAAAGGGAAAGGTGGACGGAAAGCAGAGGGGACAATAGAAATCTGGGGTGTAGGGATTCAGAAGAAATCTCAAGGACCTGCAGGAAACCTGGGACAGGAGAAACCCAAAGAATGAATACTGCAAGGGTCTAGCTAAAACTCCTAGAAGTGGAAGATGTCGATCATGAATTGGCCACTTCCTGTAGCCAAGCAGGACTCCCAGTGCAGAAATAAGGACATCATATCACCAAAATTATATTCCATTTAATATCTGTCCTGTCTATAAGACAAATAGAAACAGGGGTAGTTCAGAGAAGAGAGTGGTCAAACAACTGGCCCAAACTGAGACCCATTCCATATGGGGCAAAAACCAGTCCCTCATACTATTAATAATATCGTGTTACGTTTGCAAATAGGATTGCAGCACACCTCGCTTCTGAGGGGCTATGACGAAGAGTTAACAGAAATAGATGCGCAGACAAACAGGCAAGCATCAGACAAGACCTGGCGAGTTGTGTGGAAGAGATCAGGGAAGGACTGAGGTTCCCAAAGAAGACAGGGAATCCACAGGAAGACCAACAGAATCTACTACCCTGGAATCTTGATGTTGCCCAGATACTGAACAACCAACCATCCAAAGTGAGCATGAACAAGACCTAGGCGCCTCTCATATATGTAACAGATGTGCAGCTTGGTCTTCATATGGGTTCCCCAACCACTGGAGTACTGGCTTTCCCTGAATTTGCCACCTGTAGACCCCGTTCCCCTAACTGGGCCGCCATGTCTGGCCTCAGTGAGAGGATGTGTCTACTTCTGTGAAAAGGCTCACTCACATTGACGACATTTGTCGGGTTTCTCTCTTCTTTTAAGCTTCTGGAGGTTAGAGTTTAGAAAAAAGGCTTTAGCACATTCACATTTGTAGGGTCTCTCTCCAGTATGAATCTTTTATGTATTTAAAGACTACTGTTTTGGTAAAAGGCTTTCTCACACTGATTACATTCGTAGGGTTTCTCCCCCATGTGAGTATTTTTATGTGTCCTGAGACTATCTGTTGGGAGCCGACTTTAGCAGAAAGCGGCTAGATCAACTTTGCAGCCATCTTGAGCCATATACCCTGACGAAAGATTTGGTTTTCAATAGCCTACAACAGCTGAAGCACACTCTGATATCCCACATATTTTGTGTTGCTGTTTACTGGCCCCAGCTGCAAGGTGCACGTGGTGGCCACGCCTGCAAGGTATTGCAGTTCACGTGCTGTCCACGTGCTATCTACGCCATACATGCCTGTAAGGCACACGTGCTATCCACGCCTGCAAGGCATTGCGGTGCACGTGCTGTCCACGCTATAGACGCCTGTAAGGCTTACGTCATATCAACACCTGCAAGGCAGGTGGTATCCACGCGCCTACAAGGCACGTGGCAAAAGCCTATAAATAGCTCCGAATTCCCTTCAATAAACGAGACTTGATCAGAATCTCTGTCTTGTCTCCATTCTTCGTGTCTCTTCCCCTTTATCCCCACTCTCTCTCTCTCTCACTAGACCCTGACCCTCGGACCGGAACGGGCAGTACGGGCTGCAACAGTTTGGCGTCCAGTAAGCGCAACAGTTTGGTGCCCAAGCGTGGGGGGTTCTCGACAACTATCTTGTTTGGAAAAGGCTTTATCACATTGATTACATTTGTAGGTTTTGTCTCCAGTATGAATCCTTTCATTCATGTGAAGATCCGAGGGATGTAAGAAGGCTTCATCACATTCATTATATTTGAAGGGTTTCTCTCCACTATGAATACTTTCATGACGTTTAACATGACTGTGTTTTGCAAATCCTTTACTACGTTGATTACATTCATAGGGTTTCTGTCCAATTTCTGTGCTTTTACTTATCTGGCTACTTGTGTAAGGTGCAAAGGCTTTGACACACTGAATAACTTCATAAGGTGTCTTTTCTATATGAAAACTTTCATGTCTTTGAGCATGACTGGGAGCATGTAAAGAGAAGGCTTTACCACATTGTGTACATTCAGAGGGTTTCTCTGTACTCTGACTTCTTTCATGCCTGAGAAGAAAATTGGCACATGTGAAAGCTTTACCGCAGTGATAAATACTTTTGTCTGTAAGAATTCATGGTACTATTTGTCTAAATATAAAGAGGAATCAGACCTTAAGATTTTATCACTTTGTTTACATTCATGCCGGTCCCTTCATTATGGGTTGGTTTTCATTTTGAAAGATACCTGAGATTCTATGAGCATTCATTATATGGCTCAGCCTTATATATTCTTTTTGAATCAAAGGTTTTTCTCACACTTGATAAAAAGTGGAAGAATTCAGAGCTTTAACACACTAACTATATTTGAACTGTCACTATACTGTGCATCATATTATATTTGCAAAATGAATCAGGAGAAATAGTAGCATTTCTATATTCCTAATATTCAAGAGAATTTTCTACAGAATGAGGTTGCTGTATTGCCAATGAAATTGGAAAAGCAATTAATTTTAAACTTGTATCATGTTCAAAAAGCCTATACTAAATACCATCCACTATAGATAGATCCACTATAGATAGATCGTTTACTTTTTATCAGAGATACACACAAACACACACACACACACACACACACACACACACACACACACACATATATATATATAAACATATATATATATATATATATATAGAGAGAGAGAGACTTTATTTCCTTAAATATCCCTTTTATATACAGTTTGTATCTATTATGATACATTATATACTTAAGAAAGGAAGACAAACAAAAAAAGTTTGAACACTGCATTCACAAGGTTTGATTTTTTTGTTCCTCACAGACATGTGGTATAGGGATCGTGGTTACTGCACAACATCCTTGATAAATCCAAGAAGCTACCATCTCTAGAAACTTATTCTGTCTCTATTAATAAGTGATTAACATTAGCTTTACTATAGACTAGTTCCTTCTTAGAAGCTTGTGGACATATATTTACCAACTATTCAATGTGTCTAGCTTTTACAAAATGAGCAGAAACAGACTGCTAGTTGTACAGTGTTGCTCTGATAGGGCTATGTTTCAAATGGAGATATATACACTAAGGCATTGTTTCCATGCCCTCTTTCTTAAAGGAATGCCTTGCAAAAACAAACCAGATACAGGGCACTGAGGACATGGATTTGTTACAATGTAACCATCATCAATACACTTAAAGCTGTGCTCATTTACACTGTTGCTTTCCCTTAAAATTTCAGCACATTTTAAAATTTATTCAAAGGCATATTTGTAGGACCTTCCACGTAAAAATTACCTTCTGAGTCTTCTAGATCTTTGACAATGTTCATCAAAATTTTGGTCCTCCCAATTAAATCCTAAAACAGAGTGACAGAACATGTACATATGCACATCGTGTAACCTGTAAGTTACTATCTTCAGTGAACCAGTGAGTCATGCGTGACTTCTAAACCAAATCCTGCAGCCATGTCAACTGCATTACAGAAGTGCATCAAAGGAAAGAAACTGTTTTCTCCAATTTTAATCAGGAAAGGGAATTCACAGTCTTACCTATAGCACTGAGGTTGCTGTAGGTCTCCAGCATGACATCTTTGTAGAGCTTCTTCTGGGAAGGATCCAGCAAAGCCCACTCTTCTGCAGTGAAGTTCACATGCACATCCTCGTAAGTCACTGCACTCTAGAATATCCCATACACATGTACAGAAGAAAGCACAACAGAGACAACACTGGGCATGTCTTCTTCATAGACAATGTATTCCTATAATTCTGGGGCCTGCCCCTCTTATTTCCTGACACTGAAGTTCTACTGTAGCTACCAAGTCATATGACAAGGAAACTTAATAATGAGGTTCACCCCTGTCATTCCTCAGCCCTTTGAATAGGATCCAGCCTTTCTCGAGAAATTTCAATCCCAGATACAAAGAACAGATAAGGTCTACAAGATCAATAGTGCTTACCACATTTCAAAGGAATTTTATCAACATTAACAATTACTGACTATAAAATCAGTAACCAAGCTGGGTCTATTGGCTTAGGCCTCTAACAGTACAGTCAGAATACAGAGGCAGGAAGTATCACACTGAGTCAGACACCAGTGTGATGTATACAATGAGTTCTAGGACAGCCAAAGATATATAGTAATATCCTGTATCTCTTGCCAGAATTAACTAACCAAAGTAGAAACATTGAAAGAACACATAGGGTTTTCCTTAAGTTCCAACTTTTTGTAAAGATGTTATTTATTAATTTATATATATATATATATATATATATATATATATATATATATATATATATATATATGATGAGTATACTGTAGCTTTCTTCACACATACCAGAAGAGGGCATCAGATCCCATTACAGACGGTTGTGAGCCACCACGTAGTTGCTGGGAATTGAACTCAGTACCTTTGGAAGAGCAGTCACTGCTATTACCTGCTGAACTATCTCTCCAGCACTTTACTTAAATCCTTAAGAGAGTGATACAAACAATCCAGTTGTATATTCATCTTCCAAAACCTTGAGATACACTGACTGGTTCAAACTATAACATTAGTAAGACGTGACCAAAGGGAATATATGTTTAAACAGTTACAATTGGACATAAGAAGTCTTGCCACTGTTAACGTGGATGAGATTGTAAACAACACAGGGCAGGAGACAGACCTCAGCAGCAAAGTGCAGGGCATGGCTCTGATGCTGTATTGGGAAACGGCCTGTAAACTCTGAAGGTCCCTGTCTCTAATTGTTTCTTGATCGATCAATACAGCTGCCAGCAGCCAATGGATGACCGGAAGAGGCGGGACTTCCAGATTCCCTAACATGGGACAAACTAAAGAGGGATCTAATCAAACAATATTGTCTACTGAGAACAGGGTGATCTCGTCAACAGTGTTGACCCTGCCTACAATGTTTTTTGACGGATATCATCATCCCCCTGTGGTAGGAACTGTTGGAATCTCAGGATGAGAGACATCCTCTCTCCAAAGAACATAGGCCCAGACCATTACCAGCTCTCCCAAGCACATGCCTGCTTTCAAAGAGATCGTTTTTTTTATTTTTGATGAATACCTCAAGGCCTTGGGGAAAGGGCCCAGGTCCTAGACCTCAGGCCGTAACAGGCTTGGCCAAGCATGTGGCTGGGTTTGAGCTGGAACTATGTCATTCTCTGTCCTTGAAGGCCTCAGGGAAAGCCTTGCTTTGGCAGGGCAGTCCTCACCACAACAGTGTTTCTCCTTTTCAAATGGATTCACTGGCTGTGTTGCCCATGTGGCAGAACTTTGTTTTTCTGAAGAAGAAAAATGAGCCTGTATGACACAGCAGGCCTTAGTGTTGCTTGTGACCCGGCAAGGTTGTCTCTACAGTTCTGTTTTGGACCTACGTTTCCTGACAATCCCAGTGAACAAACAAGTGTATCCTAGCATCCTGATCTCCTGGAACCTCCCTTACCATGCTACTACCTGTGGGTGTTTTAGAGACAGTCCCTCCCTCAGCTGAAATCTACTCACTGTGACTCACTATCTCCCAAACCTTGGAAAATCCTTTACATCATAGATTGTACCCTTTTCATCACAGCTTACATTTGGAGTGCTACCCAGTGCGTGAGATGACATTTACAACCGCCACAAAACTAAGTCTAAATAGACCTTAAATGGCCAGGGCACAATGTCTATGTAGAAGATACCAGAAGGGAGGCCTTTAAAATATGTAATAAAATATAAATATAAAATATAAAATAAATAAAGTGTAAATATAAAATGTAAGTTAAATAAGATGTAAATGTAAAACATAAAATAAAATGTAAACATAAAATGTAATCTAAGTGTAAATAATAAGCGTGAAATCCGACCTTCAGGGATAAAATGAATGATGTATGTACACGCGAGCCCTTGCTCCAAGCGGTTTGTGCAGATGCAGCTCATGATGTAATGAAGTTATTCAGATGCCACCGCTGGGTACATCTAGAGGCTAAGACCACATGGAACCTCACAGGTGCCTGCTAGTTCCCAACTCCCCCAGGGGAGGGCGAACTACCCGGACTCCAGCTTCTCAGACCACCTCCCCTCCAGGTTAGGGGCAGTTTTCACATGCTCACCATGTTGCGATGTAGTAGCTCAGCCCGTCGGACTCCACTAAGGCATCCAGCAGCAGAGGAGAAACCACATCACAGATACCACTGAAGGCTGCAGATCAGCAATGCAGCTCAACCTGAAGCACAGGAAAAAGGAAGAAGTACCCTCCTCTTCCGAGCACATCACCTCCTTGGAGGTCCTGATTGGCCAGTGAATCTTGACTGACATGATTATTTCCTTAGGGTGAGACGGTGCTGGACCTGAAGCACTGACCAAAGCACCTAGAAGAACCCTCCTCTTCTTCTGATTGGAAATTGTTCTTGGAGGCCCTGATTGGCCTGGGAATCTTGAGTGACATGTGCACCCAGCTCCCTCAGGATTAGAGTGTCCTGAAGGCACACAGTAAAGGACTTTGTGGTCCAGGGTCTAATGCAGAACCTGACCCTTTTCAGATCTGCAAGATTCTTGTTTCAGTATCACTTGTGCCTGTCCTGCAATAACCTTTCTGCCTTTCAGCTCTCTGCAGAAATTTCTCACTACTCCTTCTCCTGGTCCTCCTGCTGTTGCTCATTTTCCTCTTCTTCCTCCTCTTACTCCCCCCTCCTCCTCCTTCTCCTCTTTTTTCTCCTCCTCCTCCTCTTCTTGCTTCAATCAAGTCAGATTCCTTGCACAGTCCATTATTCACCTTGGAGCAGAGTAAACTATGCGTCTCACAAGCATAAGGTCTCCCAGGATATTATCAACAATTAAAGAGAAATTTTAGGACACAGGAGAGGATATCTGTTTTTCTGATTTTTTTACACTGATGTCAGGAAAACCAGAATTAATATTCACCTACTAGGTATTGTAAGGATCTGAAAATCACTGAAGGAGGATCCTAGATTCAGATAGTGTGCAAAAACAAAAAGCCCTCATTCTGCAGAAACAGCTAGCACATGGGTCTCAACCATTCTTTGAAATGGCGATCTCAGAGAGGAGCACGCAGACCTCATCGGGAACAGGTGGAACTCTCTAGAAGAATTAGGTAATCTAAAACTTCATTGGTGGGTGCTAGGGGATCGCAGGTTGTCAGGGGTCTGAATTCCTAAGTCATGAATGTTTAACTATATGATGAAATAGGGCTGCCCAGCCTGGATGGCTGACTCTGAGATATTTCCCCATTTTTCTAGTTGTCCCTAAGCTATTCACTGGGGGGTGGGTGGTATTAATGATCTTTTTCGGGATTTTATGGTCTGTTGCTAGAGCTGGTGTCTTATGACTTGGTTCCTGGGGCTCATGGTTTACTCCTTAAAATAGTGCCTCATGGCCCAACAGGCTTGGAACTCCAAATGGAGACATATGAAATTTATCTTGATCTTTTCATATGATTCTTCAGACAACCCCGGGAGAAAAGCTGGAAATGGATGGACACTCCGCATACTATTGCTTGTTGTCTACCTCACAGCTCCCTCCTGCTACCTCAATGGAGAATCCTGGAACAATCCCACAAGGGACCTCCTACTCTTGCTATTGATAGTTAGCTCTTCCTAGACTCCATCACTATCTAGGGTCACCCAGCTGGGCCTCAGGACAGCAGCAGCTTCCCTACTGCATGAGAAGAGATCAAGTGACTCAGACAGCACAGGCCTACCCAGCTCTACACTTCCACAATAGGGGCAGACAGGGTCCTAGTCTGGGAATTTTGTAGTTTATGAAGAAATTTTTTCAGTCTCCCAGAGCTCGTCTGCTTCATCAATCAAGGAACAGGGTACATCGTGTGTACATTCTATTCTACACTTTCAGTCCATTTCAGCCATCCATGTGGCTCATCACAGCTGGGACAACCTGCAGCTAAACATAGCTCACATTCAAACAGTAACCAGTGTTCAAGTAAAAACAGCTCTTCAATGAAAAACATTGAGATGTCTATGGAGGGATTTGGAGGCAGAAGACAGAGGGTGGAAATGTGATAAATATAATGGAAAATATTGTTTTAAAAGTAGAAATGGGCTTGATGATTCTCTGCTCCACATAGGAAGGATCTGTATTATAGCACAACAAGTATTATTTAAGCCTATACTCTCAGGAGAATCATCTTAAAATCTCAAAGAACAGAACAAAACGAAACAAAACAAAAAATGTCCTGTTAAGCAGCAGGTCTAGTAAAACTACAGTAATTTGGTGAGTTCATTTTTTTAAAATATTTCTTTATTTTATGTGGATACACTGTAGCTGTCTTCAGACACACCAGAAGAGGGCATCAGAGCCCATTACAGATGGTTGTGAGCCACCATGTGGTTGCTGAGATTTGAACTCAGGGCCTCTGGAAGAGCAGACAGAGCTCTTTACTGCTGAGTCATATCTCCATTAAAGGTGAATTAAAAGTTCACTTTTTCATCCAGATTACTGATTTTCTGTTGTTGGACCCAAAGATGGGCTTCTCAAGCCACGTATCAATCATCTAACATTGAGTACCTCACTGTTCATTGCTAATATTAAGTACTGTCAAAGCAGGGAATTTATAAACTTCTTTGGCTCTGTCCTTTTCTTCACTATAAGTACACACAGTTCCAAGTTGGTCACAGAATTCAACTCTTTTACAAGTTCAGCTTCATTTGAGAGTCCAGACAAAAAGCAGAAGTTACAGAAGTTACAGGACACACACTCACTGGTCTATTTTTCCATTCAATGAAGTGTCAAAGTCAAGCCTGCCGAGTTGAAGACTTCCCCGCATGTACCAGCACAGACAGGATTGGACATTTAAGTTAATTCTAAATTACTGAGTATGATCCAGCCTGTGGTACAAGAGCTATTGCTCTAAAAAGAAATAATCAGCAGCACTTTTGAAAAATGAAAAGAAAATTCGAATGACTGGGAAGTATTGGAGAATGAAAATAATTATGAGACAATAGCACAGAGGCATTTAAAGGATATCAAATTTAAAAACTGAAATCAGTTATTGACTATTTCAAATGATAATCATTATTGAGTCGTCCCCACATATCTGCACCAATTTTCCAAAACATCAGGCACAGAGTATGCTGTTAAGAAGATATGGTTTTACCTCACCCCTATGAGCAATGTTAGCTGCTGAGATATATAACGTATCACATGCCTCTAACATCAATGTCCTCTTTTTAACCCTCTGGGCTGAAGTAAATTTGCAAGTGCATTGGAAACGTGTGCAATATTGCCAACTAGTTGGAAATTTAATATTCATTGGATCCAAGCTAATCATCCCAATCTGTATGACTACCAGTTTAAGCTGCTTTCATTCACATGACATGAATTAATGCATGCTGGGAAATAACAGAATCACTCACCATGGCACCACCTGGCACTTCATCATGATGGTGATGGGAACCGTTGTTTGCTTGTCCCATTTCGTTCCACGAATTACACAAGAATCTGGTCCCCTACTCTGGTCTGAAGGTAGAAGCCATGCTCCACGTGCAAATCCTTTCCCTCTTACTGCAACGGAAAGTTGACTACATGGCTACAACAAGTAATTTTAAAACTGAGTGGTGGTGCAGGCAGCTACTTTAAGAATTTAGCTAGGTTAATCAAGAAGACAATATGTTATAACCCTCAGGACTAACCAGTGGAATCAAGGACAGCTGAGTGTAAGTGGGAGAGCTTTTATCAATAACATCTTTCTAGGCTGGATGTACAGCCGCTCTAGCATTAATATGTGTTTGATAAGGAAATCACTGCACAAAACTAATTATTATTTTAAAATATATCTTTCAAAAGAGTATGGATTCAGCTCAAAGAAAACCAACCAAATATGAAGCCCAGGAAGGAAGATCAAAATGTGGATGCTTCAGTGCTTTGTAGAAGGGTGAACAAAATACTCACAGGAGGACATATGGAATCAAGTGTGGAGCAGAGACTGAGGAGAGGCCATCCAGAGACTGCCCCACCTGGGGATCCATCCATATACAGCCACCAGACCTGGATGCTACTGTGGATGCTCAGAAGTGCTTGGTCAGGAAGCCTGATTTGTCTGTCTCCTGAGAGGCTTCGCCAGAGCCAGAACAATACAGAGGCAGATGCTCGCAGACAACCATTGGACTGAGCATGGGGTCCTGGATGGAACAGCTGGAGAAGAGACTGAAGGAGATGAGGAGTTTTGTAACCCCTTGAGGGAGCAACAGTGTCAACTGGCCAGACTCCCCGGATCTCCCAGGGACTGAACCTCCAACCAAAGCATACACATGGAGGGACCCGTGGCTGCAGCTGCACATGTGACAGAGGATGGCCTTGTCGGACATCAGTGGGAGGACAGGCCCTTGGGCCAGAGGGTCTTTGATGCCCCAGTGTAGAGGAAGGACAGGGAGGGGAGACAGGAGTGGGTGGGGGTTGGGGGAGCTCCCTCATACAGGTAGGGAGAGGGGGAACTCCAAAGAGGAGACCCGAAAAGGCTGAAACGTTTGAACTGTAAATAAAGAGATTTACAGCACAAATTTGCATTTTAATCATGAAATCTGATCTCAAATATAGAGTTAAAAGACTTATCGATGCACAATCCCCACATGTGCAACAGACACAGAGCACATGGAGAAGACATACACACTGCTCTTACCTGAGCAGCTCCGCCGAGCTCCTCTAACCTCAAAGTAAAGCAGCTTCTCCTCCTGAGCAAGCTGGGTCAGAGGAAGGCAGTAGATGCTTCAATGCAGGAAAGAGAGGATGACACTTCAGTTAGCCCTGACTGCTCCGCTTCTCAGGACAGTGACCTCACTGTGGAGAATTCCAGTTTTCTGAGCTATTCTTCTGAAATGTCATTTTATATGGATTGCTATTTTGCCTGCATGTGTCTGTGCACAGTACATGCTGCGACCACAAGGGGGCAGCAGATACTTCACAATTACAGTTAGCAACCAAGTAGTTTTGGGAATGGGACTCCTCGTCTACTATAGAAACGTCCAGTTTATCCCTAACTGCTAGGTCGTATTTATAGCCACATTATATATAAAATATATTTTTGTACATGTTAAGTAAATTATATTGCATTACTTTCACCCTTTTTAAATTTCCTTTATCCATTCCCAGATTCTTTCATATTTCTTCCTTGTTAATTTTGAAAACTATGCACAAATATATGAATAAAACCTACTGTGTGAATTTCTGTTGACTACGTCCATGATTTCAGGGATGAGTTCTTTGCACGGGATATGCCATTAGGTAGCTCAAAACAGCCTGAGGATAACTGATTCACTTGTGGAAGAATCAGACCCTGAAGTGACCTAGGCTATCTTGGCAAAAAAGCATGAAGAATACAAAACATAGTGAACTATATACCTCAGCTAACACTAACTGCTTCCATGGCTCTGAATTTCTGAAGCTGCAGAAAAGACTATGGATATTGGCCATAGACAATCACGGTCTGCATTGCTAACTTCTAACAGACATGATAAAGAAAAGGCAATATTGATCTTAGTTTGATAGACAGGGCAGTTTCAGGCAGCATGGCTGCATTCCATGGGAGACTTCTGTTACTAGACTCAGGACCTCAATCTGTTCAATTCCTACATTAACCAGATAGAGTCAGCAACTCATCCTCAATAAGCCAATTAAAAGAACTGATTTGTTTAGCTGTGACACGCTAGTAATAACCATCCTAATGATTTATTATTCCATCTAGGAAATCAGCCCCTTATTAACACTACCCTACTCAAGATCCCAGGTCATGGGCAGAATGAGAAGGATTTGAGGGCAAAATATCACACAAAAAACCTGTAGCTTAATTTTTGATGAAGTCTGTTTTCCTCTGAAATCCAATGACATTGATTTCCTTTGTATGTATTACTCTTAACATGCCAATCTTCAGGGTTCTACGAGGACAGCTAGTTAAGATAAATATAGACTTCAATGCTTTATGCCATCTAAACATCCTATATTTTCAATATAAATGCAAATGACAACATTCCCAGTTTCTGTCCAGAAGCAAATTCATATTTTACTTACCATTTTAATTTTGGAACTTGCATATTAGAACTGTTATGATTAAATCCTAAGACCAAGTGTCAAATAACAAACAACTTGATCTGGCTGGTTCTTACAAACCTCACTGTATTGATCTACCTGCCTGTCTCTAAACCAGTTCCACGCAGTTTTTATCACTATTGCTCTGTACTACAGCTTGAGGTCAGGGATATTGATTCTCCCAGAAGTTCTTTTATTGTGGAGCATAGTTTTCTGCTATCCTGTGTTTTTTTTTTTTTTATTTTTATTTTAAGTAAATTTGCATATTGCTCTTTCTAACTCTATGACGAATTGAGTGGGAATTTTGATGGGGACTGCATTGAATCTGGAGATTGCTTTTGGCAAGATGGTCATTTTTACTAAATAAAGCGTGCCAATCCATGATCATGGGAGATTTTTCCATCTTCTGAGATCTTTGATTTCTTTCTTCAGAGACTTGAAGTCCTTGTGATGTTTAGGTATGGACCTTGAATTCCTGATCTTTTCAAGACTTTTACCAAGAATGGAAGTTGAATTTTGTCAAATGCTTTCTCAGTATCTAATGAGATGATCATGTGGTTTTTTGACTTTGTTTATATAATGGATCAATGGAATGGAACTGAAGACCCAAAAATACAGCCACACATCTATGGTCACTTGATCTTTGACAAAGAAGCCAAAACTACCCAGTGGGAAAAAAGACAGCATTTTCAACAAATAGTGCTGGTTCAACTGGCAGTCATCATGTAGAAGAATGCACATAGATCCATTCTTATCTCTTTGTGCAAAGATGAAGAACAAGTGGGTGAAAGACTTCCACTTAAAACCAGGTATGTTGAAACTAAGAGAAGTGAAAGGGGGGAGAGTTTCGAACACATGGGCACAGGGCAAAATTTCCTGAACAGAACACTAATGGCTTATGCTCTAAGACCAACAATAGACAAATGGGACCTCATAAAATTGCAAAACTTCTGTAAGGCAAAGGACACTGTCAGTAGGACAAAACCGCAACTAACAGATTGGGAAAAGATCTTTACCAAACCTACATCTGATAAAGGGCCCATACTCAATATATGCAAAGAACTCAAGATAAACTCCAGAGAACAAAATAACCCTATTAAAATGGTGTACAGAGCTTTAGGATGGTGATGGTTGGAGGACAAGATATAGCTACAAGTGACTCCTGGTTTAGACAGGAGCACCAGGATTCACCACTGGAGAAAAGGGCCAATTAACATACAAAGGTAGACCTATCAGAATTATACCAGACGTTTCAACAGAGACTATGAAAGCCAGAAGAGCCTGGTCCGAGGTCATGTAGACTCTAAGAGAACACAAACCCCAGCCAAGGCTACCATACCCAGCAAAACTCTCAATCGACATAGATGGAGAAACCAAAATATTCTAGGACAAAACCAAATTCAAACAGTATCTACCTACCAATCCAGCCCTACAGGGAATCCTAGAAGAAAAATTCCAACACAAGGAAGGTTCCCACACCAAACACAACACGAGATACTAAGTATCTCACAACAAAGCCAAAAGGAGAGAAATCCAAGCACATAAAGCCACCCACAAAAACAAATATAACAGTAACCAAGAGTCATCTGTCTTTAATATATCTCAATTTAAATGGACTCAACTCATGCTACCAGACTGGATTCTCAAACAAGATCCAGCATTTTGCTGCATACAAGAAGCACACCTCTATAACAAAGACAGGCACTACCTCAGAGTAGAAGGGTGGAAAAGGGTCTTCCAAGCAAATGGTCCCAAGAAACAAGCTGGAGTTACCATCCTATTATTCTATAAAATACTTTCAACTAAAAGTTATCAAGTATCATGAGGAATGACACTTCATATTCATCAAAGGGAAAATTTACCAAGAGAATGTCTTAATTCTGAACATCTATGTACCAAATGCAAGGGCACCCACAGTCATTAAAGAAACTTTACTAAAGCTCAAAAGACATATTGAAACCCACACAATAATAGTGGGAGACTTCAACATCCCACTCTCACCAATGGACAAGTCATTGAAACAGAAACTAAACAGAGACACAGTGAAACTAATAGAGGTTATGATCCAAATGGATTTAACAGATATCTACAGAACATTTCACGCTAAAACAAAAGAATATACCTTCTTCTCAGAACATCATGGTACCTCCTTCACAGTCAATCACATAACTGGTCACAAAACAGGCCTCAACAGACATAAGAAGATTGAGATAACCCCATGCATCCTATCAGTTCACCATGGCCTAATGCTGGTCTTCAAGAACAGCAAAACAACAGAAAGCCCACATACACACGGAAACGCAACCACCCTCTACTCAATGATAACTTGGTCATGGAAGAGATCATGAAATTAAAAAATTTAAAAATTCCTGAGATTTAATGTAAATGATGACATATCACACCCAAAATTATGGGACACAATGAAAGCAGTGCTGAAAGGACAATTCATACTGCTGAGTGCGCTGGTAAAGAAACTGGAAATATCTTACACTAGCAATTTAACAGCACACCTGAGAGCTCCATGACAAAGAGAAGCAAAATCACACACGTGTACGTGGCAGGAAATAGTGAAACTCAGGGCTGAAATCAACCAAATAGAAACAAAAGGAACAATAACAAAGAATCAACAAAACCAAAAGCTGGTTCTTTGAGAGACTTAAGATAAATAAACCCCTAGACAAACTAACTAAAGGGCCCAAAGGCAGGATCCAAATTAACAAAAATCAGAAAGGAAAAGGGAGACATGACAACAGAAACGGAGAAAATCAAAAAAAAAAATCATCAGATCCAGAAAATCAAAAAAAAATCATCAGATCCAGAAAATCAAAAAAAATCATCAGATCCAGAAAATCAAAAAAAATCATCAGATCCAGAAAATCAAAAAAAAATCATCAGATCCAGAAAATCAAAAAAAATCATCAGATCCAGAAAATCAAAAAAAATCATCAGATCCAGAAAATCAAAAAAAAATCATCAGATCCAGAAAATCAAAAAAAATCATGAGATCCTACTACAAATCTGGAAAAAAACTGGAAAATCGAGATGGAATGGATGGTTGTTCTAGACAGATACCACATACCAAAGTTAAATCAAAGAAGGGGTCAACTATCTAAACAGGCTCATATCCCACAGGGAAAGTCATTAAAAACCCCCCAACCAAAAAAGCGCAGTGCCAGATTGATTTAGTGTAGAATTTTACCAGACCACCAAAGAAGACCTAATACCAATATTCCTCAAACTCTTCCATAAAATAGAAACAGAAGGAACACTATATAATCTGATACCTAAACCACACAAGGACCCAACCAAAAAACAGAACTTCAGACCAATCTCGCTTATCAATATCAATATCAATGCAAAAATATTCAATAAAATCTCGCTTATCAATGCAAAAATATTCAATAAAATCTCGCTTATCAATGCAAAAATATTCAATAAAATCTTGCAAACCGAATCCAAGAACACATCAAAACCATCATTCACCATGATAAAGTCGGCTTCATCCCAGGGATGCAAGGTTGGTTCAATATATGGAAAACTATTAACGTAACCTATTATACAAACAAAGTCAAAGAAAAAAAAACACATGATCGTCTCCTTAGATGCAAAAAAATAGAGCATTTGATAAAATACAGCACCGTGCATGATAAAAGTCATGGAGGGATCAGGAATTCAAGGCACATACTTAACCATAATGAAAGCAATTTACTGCCAACCAACAGGCAACGTCAAATTAAATGGAGATACTTGAAGGAATCGCACTGAAATAGTGGATGAGACAAGGATGCCAATTCTCCGCATATCTACTCAATACCGTACTCAAGGTGCTGGGTAGAACAATAAGCCATCAAAGAGAGATCAGACGTATACACATTGGCAAAGAAGAAATGAAGACATCACTGTTTGCAGATAATATGATACCACACATAAGTGACCCCAAAATTCCACCAGAACTTCTCCAGCTCATAACAACTTCAGCAAAGTGGCGAGATATAAAATCAACTCAAATGGATCCGTAGCCTTCGTTTATATAAATAATAAACAGGCCGAGAAAGAAATTAGAGAAAAAATTCCCTTCGCAATAGCCACGAATAATATAAAATATCTTGTATTATATATTTAAATATATCATATATTAGATATTTCATATTAGATATCATATATTATTATTATGTAGATTAGATATTATTTATTATATATTATATACCATTATGTATTATCTATTATTATATAATAATAATAACACGGTCATCCCCCTGTCGTAGGAGCTGCTGGAATCCCAACCACATGCCTGCGTTCAAAGGGATCTGATTGGCTGGGAATCTGGAGAAATAAACTTTCATTATTTTATGACTGTGTTACTGATATATTATTTTCAGCAGAAAAGTGAAAGATCTGTATGTCAATAACTTCAAGTCCCTGAAGAGAGAAATCACAGATCTCAGGAAGTAGAGAGACGCCCCGTGCTCATGGGTTGCAGAATTAACAGTAAATACGACCATCCTGCCAAAGGCGATGTACGGATCCACGCAATCTCCATCAAAACTCCAACTCAGGGCTCCAAAGAGATGGAAAAGCATTTCTCAGATTCGTCTGGAAGGGAAAAAAACCAGAATAATGAAAACAATTCTTAACAATCAAACAGCGGCAGGAGGGAAAAAAAAAAAAAAAGACCAATAGTGATAAAAAAACAGCAGGTATTGGTACAGAGACAGGTTGATCAATAGTGATAAAAACAGCAGGTATTGATACAGAGACAGGGTGATCAATAGTGATAAAAACAGCAGGTATTGGTACAGAGACAGGTTGATCAATAGTGATAAAAAACAGCAGGTATTGATACAGAGACAGGGTGATCAATAGTGATAAAAACAGCAGGTATTGGTACAGAGACAGGTTGATCAATAGTGATAAAAACAGCACGGAATTGGTACAGAGACACGTTGATCAATAGTGATAAAAACAGCAGGTATTGGTACAGACACAGGTTGATCAATAGTGATAAAAAACAGCAGGTATTGGTACAGAGACAGGTTGATCAATAGTCATAAAAACAGCAGGTATTGGTACAGAGACAGGTTGATCAATAGTCATCAAAAACAGCACGGAATTGGTACAGACACAGGTTGATCAATAGTGATAAAAACAGCAGGTATTGGTACAGAGACAGGTTGATCAATAGTGATAAAAAAACAGCACGGAATTGGTACAGAGACAGGTTGATCAATAGTGATAAAAACAGCAGGTATTGGTACAGAGACACGTTGATCAATAGTCATAAAAACAGCACGGAATTGGTACAGAGACAGGTTAATCAATAGTGATAAAAACAGCAGGTATTGGTACAGAGACAGGGTGATCAATAGTGATAAAAACAGCACGGAATTGGTATAGAGACAGGTTGATCAATAGTCATAAAAACAGCACGGAATTGGTACAGAGACAGGTTAATCAATAGTGATAAAAACAGCAGGTATTGGTACAGAGACAGGTTGATCAATAGTGATAAAAAAACAGCACGGAATTGGTACAGAGACAGGTTGATCAATAGTGATAAAAACAGCAGGTATTGGTACAGACACAGGTTGATCAATAGTGATAAAAACAGCAGGTATTGGTACAGACACAGGTTGATCAATAGTGATAAAAACAGCAGGTATTGGTACAGAGACAGGTTGATCAATAGTGATAAAAACAGCACGGAATTGGTACAGACACAGGGTGATCAATGGAATAAACAGCATCATATTGGTACAGACACAGGGTGATCAATGGAATAAACAGCATCATATTGGTACAGAGACAGGTTGATCAATGGAATAAATAGCATCATATTGGTACAGACACAGGGTGATCAATGGAGTAAACAGCATCATATTGGTACAGACACAGGGTGATCAATGGAATAAATAGCATCATATTGGTACAGACACAGGGTGATCAATGGAATAAATAGCATCATATTGGTACAGACACAGGGTGATCAATGGAGTAAACAGCATCATATTGGTACAGACACAGGGTGATCAATGGAATAAATAGCATCATATTGGTACAGAGACAGGTTGATCAATGGAATAAATAGCATCATATTGGTACAGAGGCAGGTTGATCAATGGAATAAACAGCATCATATTGGTACAGACACAGGGTGATCAATGGAGTAAATAGCATCATATTGGTACAGAGACAGGGTGATCAATGGAATAAACAGCATCATATTGGTACAGAGACAGGGTGATCAATGGAATAAACAGCATCATATTGGTACAGAGACAGGGTGATCAATGGAATAAACAGCATCATATTGGTACAGACACAGGGTGATCAATGGAATAAACAGCATCATATTGGTACAGACACAGGGTGATCAATGGAATAAACAGCATCATATTGGTACAGACACAGGGTGATCAATGGAATAGAACTGAAGACCCAGAAACAGAACCACACACCTGCCCACCTGGATCTTGGACAAAGAAGCCAAAAATATAAAATGGAAAAAAAAAAAGAGAAAAAGCACCTTCACGACACGGTGTCGGTGTCACTGGCTGTGCGTGTGTAGAAAAGTGGAAATGCATCCGTGTTTGTCGCCTGGCGCGAAGATCAATAACAATCAATAATCAATACCGATCAATAATCAATAAATATTAATCAATAATTATCAACAGTAATTGATAACCGGCAATGATCATCAATTGATGGCACACGCCTTTAATCCCAGCACTTGGGAGGCCGAGGCAGGGGGATGACGGTGATGGAATAACAATCAATAATCAATGCCGATCAATAATCAATAAATATTAATCAATAATTATCAACAGTAATTGATAACCGGCAATGATCATTAATTGATGGCATATTATATGTATTATATATTTAAATATATCATATTAGATATTAGATATCATATATTATTATTATGTGGATTAGATATTATTTATTATATATTATATACCATTATGTATTATCTATTATTATATAAATTCTATATATTATATCATATATTATTGTCACATAAAATACATATTATATATTATTAAACGTATATAATATAAAATTATATATTACATATTATGTAATGAAATAAATAAATTTAAACTTCAAAATATATAATAATATATAAAATGTAAAATATAAAACATACTACGAATATAATGTAAAATTAAAATGAAACATAGAACACATTGCGTAACTTCCATGATTTGCTATCTTATTAAACGCTAATTAAATGGGTAAATATTCCCAAAAATTTAATGCGTCGATAACAAGGACGTAAGGACGTATTTACTACGTCGGCGCCTCTGAGTTCATGCGGTGGCAATGAGATTTATCCCTGTCACAGTGATTAAATATGAAATATAAAATAAAAACTATAAATAAAATAAAAATATGATAAAGTAAAATATAAAATATAAAATAATAATGATCATACGATCATACAGTAATAAATAATAAAATAAATCGTAAAATCACAAAGTAATATATAATTAATATCAGTAATATAATAATAAAATATCGTATGTATAAGATAATAATAAAATAATATATCAATAATAAAAATAAAATAATAATTATAATAAATAATATATATTTTATTTATTTTACATATATAAAATGTAAAATATAAAATAAATTAAAAATTAAAAATAAAATTAAAATATAAAATAAATTAAAATGCGATACAATAAAATATAAAATGTAAAATGTAAAATATGATGAAATATGATAGTAATATTTTATATTATTTTATATAATAAATCAGATCCCTTTGAACACATTCTGATTTTATTAAAAAATTTAAAAAAATTCCTGAAATTTAATGTAAATGAGACTGCTGGTCGTCCTAATTATATACTATTTAATATTTAATATATAACATATGATAATATATATAATAATATATAATAATATAATATATAGTAATGTAATATTTGAATATATTATTATCACTATTATTATTAATTAAATAATATTAAATAATTAATTAATAATATATAGATATATTCTTTATATTTTATATATTATATATAAATATTATATATAAATATTTCATCGCCGTATTAATATCACATGACATTGCTTTATTACTTTATCATTTACTTACTCTTTACTATTTTACTATTATATAATTAACATACTTTATTATTATATTATTTATATTATACAATATTGTTTTATTTTCTCGCTGTTTATTTTATTATTGATTATTTCATCATATTAACATCACATTTCGTCGCTGTATTATTAATATTATGTGACGTTGTTTGATGACGTCATCATTTATTGACTATTTATTACTTTATTATTATATTACTAATATTAATTATACATTGTTTGATGACGTCATCATTTATTGACTATTTATTACTTTATTATTATATTACTAATATTAATTATACATTATTTGATTACGTCATCATTTATTGACTATTTATTACTATATTATTATATTACTAATATTAATGATACATTATTGGATTACGTCATCATTTATTGACTATTTATTACTTTATTATTATATTACTAATATTAATTATACATTATTTGATTACGTCATCATTTATTGACTATTTATTACTATATTATTATATTACTAATATTAATGATACATTATTGGATTACATCATCATTTATTGACTATTTATTACTTTACTATTATATTACTAATATTAATGATACATTATTGGATTACGTCATCATTTATTGACTATAATTTTATTATATTACTAATATTAATGATACATTATTTGATTACGTCATCATTTATTGACTATAATTTTATTATTATATTACTAATATTAATGATACATTATTTGATGACGTCATCATTTATTGACTATTTATTACTTTACTATTATATTACTAATATTAATGATACATTATTGGATTACGTCATCATTTATTGACTATTTATTAATCTATTATTACATAATTAATACGTTTTATATAAACGACATCGGATTTGAAACGGAAACGCGGAATAAAACGTCAAACACGAGACAAACGGTAACGTCTCGGATCCGCCCACAGCAGTGGGCGGGGCCTGAGCAGTGAGGCGGGGTCACAGCAGTGGGCGGGGCCTGGGCCCGATGACCGCAGTCAGTCTGTGGGCGTGGTTTCTGTGGGACGAAGGCGGGGTCTGACACTGTGGGCGGGGTCTGACACTGTAGGCGGGGTCTGATGCTGTGGGCGGGGTCTGACGCTGTGGGTGGGGTTTCTGTGGGATGAGGAGGGAGTCTAATGCTGTGGGCGTGGTCTGACACTGTGGGCGTGGTTTTTGTTGGAAAGGGGTGGGATCTGACGCTGTGGGCGTGGTCTGACGCTGTGGGCGGGGTCCGACGCTGTGGGCGTGGTTTCTGTGGGATGAGGACGGAGTCTGACGCTTGGGCGTGGTCAGACACTGTGGGCGGGGTCTGACGCTGCAGGCGGGGTCTGAGGGTGTGGGCGTGGTCTGACGCTGTGGGCGTGGTCTGACGCTGTGGGCGGGGTCTGACGGTGTGGGCGGGGTCTGACGCTGTGGGCGGAGTCGGACGCTGTGGGCGGGGTCTGACGCTGCAGGCGTGGTCTGACGCTGCGGGCGTGGTCAGACGCTGTGGGCGTGGTCTGACGCTGTGGGCGTGGTCTGACGCTGTGGGCGGGGTCTGACGCTGTGGGCGTGGTCTGACGCTGTGGGCGTGGTCTGACGCTGTGGGCGGGGTCTGACGCTATGGGCGTGGTCTGACGCTGCAGGCGGGGTCTGAGGGTGTGGGCGTGGTCTGACGCTGTGGGCGTGGTCTGACGCTGCGGGTTTGTTCTCTGTTTCATTGGATTCCAGAAACTCTTTTCCCAGTTCCGGTCACTGATCAGCGTTGACCGACGTTGGTCATCGATGACGATCGATTATTGATCAGCGCTGATCAGTGATTTGATTTTCGCCCCCACGGTTAATTTCAGAGAAAAATTCCATGAGGCGTTGAGAAATTTTATCCTTTTTATATCATTTTATCCATGAAGGTCGGATTTCACGCTTATTATTTACACTAAGATTACATTTTATGTTTACATTTTATTTTATGTTTTATATTTACACTTTATTTTATATTTATATTTTATAACATATTTTATGTTTATATCTTATTTAATTTATATTTTATATTTACACTTTATTTTATATTTTACATTTATATTTTATTACATATTTTATGTTTATATCTTATTTAATTTATATTTTATATTTACGCTTTATTTTATATTTTACATTTATGTTTTATTTTATATTTTATGTTTATATCTTATTTAATTTATATTTTATATTTACAATTTATATTTTATATTTATATTTTATTTAAATTTTATGTTTATATCTTATTTAATTTATATTTTATATTTATACTTTATTTTATATTTATATTTTATTTTATATTTTATGTTTACACTTTATTTTATATTTTATATTTATATTTTATTTTAAATTTTATGTTTATATCTTATTTAATTAATATTTTATATTTACATTTTATTTTATATTTTATATTTATATATTATTTTATATTTTATGTTTATATCTTATTTAATTTATGTTTTATATTTACAATTTATTTTATATTTTGTATTTATATTTTATTTTATATTTTATGTTTACACTTTATTTTATATTTTATATTTATATTTTATTTTAGATTTTATGTTTATATCTTATTTAATTAATATTTTATATTTACATTTTATTTTATATTTTATATTTATATATTATTTTATATTTTATGTTTATATCTTATTTAATTTATGTTTTATATTTACAATTTATTTTATATTTTGTATTTATATTTTATTTTATATTTTATGTTTATATCTTATTTAATTTATATTTTATATTTAGTTTATTTTATATTTTATATTTATATTTTATTTTATACTTTATGTTTATATCTTATTTAATTTATATTTTATATTTACACTTTCTTTTATATTTTACATTTATGTTTTATTTTATGTTTTACATTTAACATTTAAATCCTAGATTTTATTTGAAATAAACGCTTCTTCACGTCGTGCGCTCTCATGAAAAACAAAAACCACGCGTTTTACGTGTTATTAAATAATAAGCACAGTGACTGTTTTCAATCGATAAATCTCATGAGCGAATTTGACAAATGCAAGTTAAGTAACGAAGAATCGATATCAGCGGAGTCGGGGTTTCGGGCCGATCGCACGCAGTGTGAACTGATAATCGATTAAAATTAATTTCACGGCGTCTCTGTGGGCACGGATGGAAGAGAGGACGAATCGTTATTCATCGAGATGAATTTTATTTAATTTATTTATTTTATTTATTTTATTTATTTTATTTATTTTATTATGTTTTATTTTATTTATTTTATTTTATTTATTTTATTTTATTTATTTTATTTTACTTAACATAAAAGATCGGAATCGCAGGGTGTGACAGAGTTTGTCAGAAAAAAAAAAAATTGCCTGTGTCTGATGACAAACATCCGTAAAGATTAAGATTAATTATGAATGAGACGCATCAAATATAAAAAATATAACATATATAGAATATGAGATACATCGAATGTAAAATTAAAAATATAAAATATAAAAATACGAAAATAAAATGCATTGAATATAAAATTTAAAGCATAAAATACAGAGTATAAAATAAAATATAAAAGACATTGAATGTAAAATTTAAAATATAAAAAAAATAACATAAAAAAATTAAAGAAGACAAAATGTGAAATAATACGAAATGTGAATCCCTCACTCTATTGTACTGACTGCGGCTTCTACGCTTTCAGGGTTTTCTTGATATTCGCTGTGTGTTTCTCTGATCGCTCAGAATTTTTACAGAAGCCAAAGGGTGGGGCTGAGAGGAGCTGCTTTGCATAAATTGGCATAAATTAGCATAAATTAGCACAAATTATTATGCATCAAATTATATTAAATATTTAAATTAAATTAAAATTAAAATTTAAATACAATTAAATAAAATTAAATTTTAAATGAAATTAAACTTTAAATTAAATTTTAAAATAAATTAAATCAAATTTTAAATTAAATTAAACTTTAAATTAAATTAAATTTTAAATTAAAATCAAATTTTAAATTAAATTAAACTTTAAATTAAATTAAATTTTAAATTAAATTAAATCAAATTTTAAATTAAATTAAACTTTAAATTAAATTAAATTTTAAATTAAATTAAATTAAATTTTAAATTAAATTAAATTAAATTTTAAATTAAAATAAATTAAACTTCAAATTAAATTAAGTAAGTCCGACGTTGATCTATATACAGAATCCAGATTTTATTTGACAATATCTTCCTGTCCCGTTCACCGGATACCGGATGTGGGAGATTTAATATCCGCGCTCAGTGCACGTGTGCGCACTTCTGCATAAACATAAGATAATCTGAAACGTGACGGGGGGCGGGGCTGTGCCTCACACACGCGGTTCACTTCCTCCGCTTCCGCCGCATCACGTGGTTTCCGTGCTGCTCCTCACGTTCCCGCTCGCGTCCTGGAAGGAAGAAATACTGCAAGTATGTGTTATAACATAATGACATAATAAATAGTGATAACATATAATGTATAATGATATATCATTGCCAATATTATTAATTTTAATTAATTAATATTAGTATCAATATATCATTAATCTATATTATATTATTTATATTAATATATAATGATACAAAAAATAATAATAACATATAATGTATAATGATATATCATTGCCAATATTATTAATTTTAATTAATTAATATTAGTATCAATATATCATTAATCTATATTATATTATTTATATTAATATATAATGATACAAAAAATAATAACATATAATGTATAATGATATATCATTGCCAATATTATTAATTTTAATTAATTAATATTAGTATCAATATATCATTAATCTATATTATATTATTTATATTAATATATGATGATATATCGTATAACATGATATATAGTATATAATATGTAGTACATAATACTTAATATATACTATTTAATATTTAATATATAACATATGATAATATATAATATTATAATCTATAGTAATGTAATACTTGAATATATTATTATCACTATTATAATTAATTAAATAATATTAAATAATTAATTAATAATATATAGATATATTCTTTATATTTTATATATTATATATGTTATGTTACATATTGATATATAATTTTATATTATATATGTTTAATAATACATAATATGTATTTTATGTGACAATAATATAATATATGATATAATATATAGAACTTATACAATACTATATAATACATAATGGTATATCATATATAATAAATAATATCTAATATACATAATAATATATGATATCTAATATCTAATATATGATATATGTCAATATATAATACATATAATAATATATGATATATAATGTATAATATATAATATATGACATATAATATAACATCAATGTAATATAAAATATGTCATATATAATAATATGATATATATTATACAATATATAATAATAAGATAATAATTAAGGATACAGCTACAGTTTCTAGTGAGCGCCCATCGCTGTCACACAGAGACACGAACCCGGAAAGCTCGGCCGCCGTCACGCACCGAGGAGCCGTGAGCGTGGACGGGGCGGGGCTGCGATCGCGGATGACGTCACCTCTGCCCTTTAAATATAAATATATATATATATATACATATATATATATATATATATATATCGGTTAAAATTTAAAAATGTAAAATAAAATATAAAAAGTAAAATATAAAACACAAATATAAAATATGATATAAATGTGAAATGAAAAAATAAAATAACGATAAATAAATATATATAAATAAATATAAATGTAAATAAAATATAAAACAGCTCGAATGTAAAAGGTAAAAAATATAAAATATATTCTGACTTCTTTCGGAGGAAACTAAAAAAAACTGCGGAAGAGTTATCCTGTAATTAATTAATTTTAATTTTTAATTGATTTTCTTTAATTAATTTTTTTAATTAATTTTAATTTTTTTTCCCTTTTCAGCGCAGTGGCGTCGGGAACTCGGCAGCGAGGAGTCGCCCGGAGCCTCACGTGGTCTGGACCCTGAGTAGATTACGGCACGTGATGTAATCGATACGTTATTAATTAAATAAAATTAATTATTTTATTTAATTAAAATTATTTTATATAATTAAAATTATTTTATTTAATTAAAAAATTAAAATTAATTAATTAATAAGCAAATTAATGAATAAATAATCGAATATCGATCATGTGTATTGATAACCAATGAATCATAGACGATTATTGATCAGCTGACCCGAGACCCTTCTGCCCTCTACGTCCGACGGGAAAGGGCGTGGCCTTAGTATCAATTTAATACGAAAAATATTAAATTAATTAACTAAATGAAATTAATCAAATTAATTAAAATATCAAATCTAATTTTAAGTCTAACTACCGTAATTTGCTACAGCTAGTAAATTAATTAATTAAATTAGGTTAATTGAATCAATTAAATTAATTAAAATAATGATTTACATTTTATGTGTAACTTCCATGATTTCCTGTCTTATTAAACGCGTTGATAACAAGGACGTATTTACTACGTCGGCGCTTCTGAGTTCATGCGGTGGCAATGAGATTTATCCCTGTCACAGTGATTAAATATGAAATATAAAATAAACCTATAAATAAAATAAATAAAATATGATAAAGTAAAATATAAAATATAAAATAATATGAAATAAAATATATATAAAATATAAAATATATATATATAATATAAAATAAATAAAAATATGATAAAGTAAAATATAAAATATAAAATGTGAAATATAAAATAATATGAAATAAAATATATATAAAATATATATATATAAAATATAAAATATATATATATAAAATATAAAATAAATAAAAATGTGATAAAATAAAATGTAAAATTTAAATGTAAAATTTAATTTAAAACATGAAATATAAAATATAACATAAAATATAAATTTAAATGAATAAAAACATCATAAAATAAAGTGTAAAATGTAAAATATAAAATAAAATAAAAATACAAAATAAAATATAAAATGTTAAATATAAAATATAACATAAACTATAAAATTAAATGAATAAAAACATCATAAAATAAAATGTAAAATATAAAATATGAAATAAAATAAAAATACAAAATAAAATATAAAATGTAAAATATAAAACATAACATAAAATATAAAATTGAATGAATACAAATATAAAATAAAGTGTAAAATGTAAAATATAAAATAAAATAAAAATACAAAATAAAATATAAAATGTTAAATATAAAATATAACATAAACTATAAAATTAAATGAATAAAAACATCATAAAATAAAATGTAAAATATAAAATATGAAATAAAATAAAAATACAAAATAAAATATAAAATGTAAAATATAAAACATAACATAAAATATAAAATTGAATGAATACAAACATCATAAAATAAAATGTAAAATGTAAAATATAATATAAAATAAAATAAAAATACAAAATAAAATATTAAATGAAAAATGTAAAATAACATATAAATGCAAAATTACAAAATATAAACATATGGAACATAAAATAAAATTGAAATAAAATATACCCAGCAACCCTCGGTAACTTTTCCTGACACCGACCGTCGCTGTTTTATTAATTGTATTAATCTCTAATTAAATGCACATTTTCGGTTTTTTAGTTTTAATTAACTTTCTCCGTCTGAGTCCCGCGTTCTCAGAATATCCGCGATCAACCTCCCGATGACGATATTAATGTTTACAATATTGATAATTGATATTAACATTTTTTCCTTAATTGCCGTGTTCTTCCACGTTGTTTTCATTCTCCGGTCACTGACTCTGTTCCTCCCGGTCGCTTCCTGTTTACGCCAAGACAGCAGAGTTATTTCTTTTACACTGCGTTGCTAATCAGCCGTCGGTGCTGATCGATAATCAATACCGATCGATAACCGGTGATCAATACATCAATACTAATCAATAACTGATAATGATCAATAATTGACAAGTAAATAGTGAGCTTGTAGAAATTAAAATAAAACTAGTTTCTTTCCTTCTTCATCATTAAATTAAATTAAATTAATTTTAGATTAAAAATTAAATTGAATTAAATTAGTTTCTTTCCTTAATCGTTAAATTTATTAAAATTATTTTAATTAATTTTAAATTTAAAAATTAAATAAAATACTTTCTTTCCATCACCAGTAAATTAAATTTATTTTAAGTTAAAAAATTAAATTAGTTTCTCTCCTTCATCATTAAATTAAATTTAATTAATTTTAAATTAAAAAATTAAATAGTTTCTTTACTTCTTCATCATTAATTTGATCAATTTTAAAATAAAAAATTAAATTAAATCAAATAGTTCTTCACTATTAAAAGATAGAATTATTTCTTCACGTATCTTTTATTTCCAGTAATGCCGACCTATGGTTACAAAAGCATTTATACATATTTATATATTTATACATATTATACACAATATATATATTTACATATTTATATATCATGCACATATCTGAATATTCATATCACATAGACATATTTATATATTACAGGACACGTATATGAATATTTGTATCTTATACACATATTTGAATATCTATTTTATACATTATATGTCTATAATGTATATAAATATGTCTGTAACATCTATAAATATGTCTGTAATATATGTAAATATGTCTGTAACATATATAAATATGTCTATAATATATAAAAATATGTCTGTAATATATATAAATATGTCTGCAACATATACAAATGTATCTGTAATATATATAAATATGTGTGTAACATCTATAAATATGTGTGTAACATCTATAAATATGTGTGTAATATACATAAATATGTCTGTAATATATATAAATATGTCTGTAACATATATAAATATGTCTATAATGTATACAAATCTGTCTGTAACATATATATGCCTGTAATATATATAAATATGCCTGTAATATATATAAATATGTCTGTAATATATATATATATGTCTGTAATATATATAAATATGACTGTAATATATATGTGTGTGATATATATAAATATGTCTATAATATATATAAATATGTCTGTAACATATATATGTGTGTAATATATATAAATATGTCTGTAACATCTATAAATATGTCTGTAACATATATAAATATGTCTGTAACATCTATAAATATGTCTGTAACATATATAAATATGTCTGTAATATATATAAATATGTCTGTAATATATATAAATATGTCTGTAACATATATAAATATCTCTGTAACATATATATAAATATGTCTGTTATATATAAATATGTCTGTAACATATATATGTGTGTAATATATATAAATATGTCTGTAACATATATAAATATGTCTGTAATATATATAAATATGTCTGTAATATATATAAATATGTCTGTAACATCTATAAATATGTCTGTAATATATATAAATATGTCTGTAATATATATATATATGTCTGTAATATATATATAAATATGTCTGTTATATATAAATATGTCTGTAACATATATATGTGTGTAATATATATAAATATGTCTGTAACACATATAAATATGTCTGTAATATATATAAATACGTCTGTAACATATATAAATATGTCTGTAATATATATAAATATGTCTGTAACATATATAAATATGTCTGTAACATCTATAAATATGTCTGTAATATATATAAATATGTCTGTAACATATATAAATATGTCTGTAACATATATATAAATATGTCTGTTATATATAAATATGTCTGTAACATATATATGTGTGTAATATATATAAATACGTCTGTAACATATATAAATATGTCTGTAATATATATAAATATGTCTGTAATATATATAAATATGTCTGTAACATCTATAAATATGTCTGTAATATATATAAATATGTCTGTAACATATATAAATATGTCTGTAACATATATATAAATATGTCTGTTATATATAAATATGTCTGTAACATATATATGTGTGTAATATATATAAATACGTCTGTAACATATATAAATATGTCTGTAATATATATAAATATGTCTGTAATATATATAAATATGTCTGTAATATATATAAATATGTCTGTAACATATATAAATATGTCTGTAACATATATATAAATATGTCTGTAATATATATAAATATGTCTGTAATATATATAAATATGTCTGTAATATATATAAATATGTCTGTAACATATATAAATATCTCTGTAACATATATATAAATATGTCTGTTATATATAAATATGTCTGTAACATATATATGTGTGTAATATATATAAATATGTCTGTAACATATATAAATATGTCTGTAATATATATAAATATGTCTGTAATATATATAAATATGTCTGTAACATCTATAAATATGTCTGTAATATATATAAATATGTCTGTAACATATATAAATATGTCTGTAACATATATATAAATATGTCTGTTATATATAAATATGTCTGTAACATATATATGTGTGTAATATATATAAATACGTCTGTAACACATATAAATATGTCTGTAATATATATAAATACGTCTGTAACATATATAAATATGTCTGTAATATATATAAATACGTCTGTAACATATATAAATATGTCTGTAACATATATAAATATGTCTGTAATATATATAAATATGTCTGTAACATATATAAATATGTCTGTAACATATATATAAATATGTCTGTTATATACAAATACGTCTGTAACATATATAAATATGTCTGTAACATATATAAATATGTCTGTAACATATATATAAATATGTCTGTAATATATATAAATATGTCTGTAATATATATAAATATGTCTGTAACATATATAAATATCTCTGTAACATATATATAAATATCTCTGTAACATATATAAAAATATGTCTGTAATATATATAAATATGTCTGTAATATATATAAATATGTCTGTAATACATAAATATGTCTGTAATATATATAAATATGTCTGTAACATCTATAAATATGTCTGTAATATATATAAATAAGTCTGTAATATATATAAATATGTCTGTAACATATATAAATATGTCTGTAACATATATATAAATATGTCTGTAATATATATAAATATGTCTGTAATATATATAAATATGTCTGTAATATATATAAATATGTCTGTAACATATATAAATATGTCTGTAACATATATATAAATATGTCTGTAATATATACAAATATGTCTGTAATATATATAAATATGTCTGTAATATATATAAATATGTCTGTAATATATATAAATATGTGTGTAACATATATAAATATGTCTGTAACATATATATAAATATGTCTGTAATATATATAAATATGTCTGTAATATATATAAATATGTCTGTAACATATATAAATATGTGTGTAACATATATAAATATGTCTGTAATATATATAAATATGTCTGTAATATATATAAATATGTCTGTAACATATATAAATATGTGTGTAATATATATAAATGTGTCTGTAATATATATAAATATGTCTGTAATATATATAAATATGTCTGTAATATATATAAATATGTCTTAATACATAAATATGTCTGTAATATATATAAATATGTCTGTAATATATATAAATATGTCTGTAATATATATAAATATGTCTGTAATACATAAATATGTCTGTAATATATATAAATATGTCTGTAATATATATAAATATGTCTGTAACATGTATATATATGTCTGTAAAATGTATAAATATGTCTGTAATATATATAAATATGTCTGTAATATATATAAATATGTCTGTAACATGTATAAATATGTCTGTAATATATATAAATATGTCTGTAATATATATAAATATGTCTGTAATATATATAAATATGTGTGTAATATATATAAATATGTCTGTAATATATATAAATATGTCTGTAACATATATAAATATGTCTGTAACATATATAAATATGTCTGTAATATATATAAATATGTCTGTAACATATATAAATATGTCTGTAACATATATAAATATGTCTGTAACATATATAAATATGTCTATAACATGTATATAAATATGTCTGTAATATATATAAATGTCTGTAATATATATATAAATATGTCTGTAATATATATAAATATGTCTATAATATATATAAATATGTCTGTAATATATATAAATATGTCTGTAACATATATAAATATGTCTATAACATATATGTCAGGGCCTCACCTCGTTCCTTGTGGATTTGTGTCCATGTTGTGTCGGCTGGGAAACAAATAATCGGAAAACAGTCGAGATGTTGAAGCTGCGTCTTCTAATTCATCAATCGGATGCAGCAACTATAAAACATAGAATATAAAATGTAGAAATAAAATATAAAATACGTCTGATATAACTGCTAAAATATAAAATTAAATTAAAATAGAATTGAAAAAACATTAAATATAAAACATCGATATAAATTATAATAAAATGTAATATGAAATATAAAATAAAAATGAAATAACACATAAAATACAGCAATATAAAATTTAAAATATACGATTAAAAAAAGTGAATTAAAATAGAAAATAGTATAAAATATAAAATAAGACATACAATATAATATAAATGTATAAATATGAAATAAATAATATAAAATATAAAATAAAACAAAATTTAAAATCTCAAATATGTATAAAATATACAATGTAAAATGCAAAACATAAATATAAAATGTGAAATAAAACTAAAATATGAAATAAATCAAATATGAAATATAAAGTAAAAAAATCAACAAAACCAAATACTAAATAATACCAAATATCAAATTAAATGCAAATATAAAATATATAATTTAAAAATAAAATATATAATAAATACAAAATGTAACTTACAAAACATAAATATAAAATATAATATAAATATAAAATAAAAAGTAAATAAAATATAAAATACATCAAATACAAAATATAAAATTAAAAAATGAAAGTAAAATAAAATCGAAAATATAAAATATAAAATATGAAATTTAACATCAAAATAAAATATAAAATATAAAACAATATATAAAATATAAAATAAAATTTAAATATATAAAATGTAAAACATAAAATATAATATATATATGTAAATGTAAATAAAAAGCAAAATAAAATAGAAAACATAAAATAAAATGAAATATAGAAAATAGAAAATAAAAAACTAACAGTAAAATAAAATGTAAAGTAATATAAAATATAACATTAACTATAAAATACAAAATATAATGAAATATATATATGATATATGAATATGAATATAAAATAAAAAATAAAAATTAAACAAAATGTAAAATAAACTAAAATTTAAAATATATAATAAAATATAAAATATGAAACATACATATAAAATATAAAATAAAACTAAAATATAAAATACATCAAATAGAATATATATAATGTAAAAAATAATAAACTAAGATATAAAATTAAATATAAAATGTGAAAAAAATTATATACACAAAACATAATGCAAATATGAAACATAAAATAAAAATAAATATAAAATTAAATAAAAGATATAAAATAAAATGAAATAAATAAATTTAAACTTCAAAATATAAAGTAAAATATAAAATGTAAAATATAAAACACAAGTATAAAACATACTACGAATATAATGTAAAATTAAAATGAAACATAGAACACATTAAGTAACTTCCATGATTTGCTATCTTATTAAACGCTAATTAAATCGGTAAATATTCCCAAAAATCTAATGCGTCGATAACAAGGACGTAAGGACGTATTTACTACGTCGGCGCCTCTGAGTTCATGCGGTGGCAATGAGATTTATCCCTGTCACAGTGATTAAATATGAAATATAAAATAAAAACTATAAAATAAAATAAATAAAAATATGATAAAGTAAAATATAAAATATAAAATAAAATATATATAAAATGTAAAATATAAAATAAATTAAAATGTGATACAATAAAATATAAAATGTAAAATGTAAAATGAAATTTACAATAGAAAATAGAAAATAAAATATAAAAAATAAAATTAAATAAATAAAAAACATCATAAAATAAAATATAAAATGTAAAATGTAAAATGAAATTTACAATATAAAATATAAAATAAAATATAAAAAATAAAATTAAATAAATAAAAAACATCATAAAATAAAATATAAAATGTAAAATGTAAAATAAAAATACAAAATAAAATGTGAAATGTAAAATATGAAATATAATATAAAATATAAAATTAAATGAACAAAAACATCTTAAAATAAAATGTAAAATGTAAAATATAAAATAAAATATAAAATGAAGAACGTAAAATAAAATATAAATATGAAATTACAAAATATAAACATATGGAACATAAAATAAAATTGGAATAAAATATACCCAGCAACCCTCGGTAACTTTTCCTGACACCGACCGTCGCTGTTTAATTAATTGTATTAATCTCTAATTAAATGCACATTTTCGGTTTTTTAGTTTTAATTAACTTTCTCCGTCTGACTCCCGCGTTCTCAGAATATCTGCGATCAACCTCCCGATGTCGATATTAATGTTTACAATATTGACAATTGATATTAACATTTTTTCCTTAATTGCCGTGTTCTTCCTCGTTGTTTTCATTCTCCGGTCACTGACTCTGTTCCTCCCGGTCGCTTCCTGTTTACGCCAAGACAGCAGAGTTATTTCTTTTACACTGCGTTGTTAATCAGCCGTCGGTGCTGATCGATAATCAATACCGATCGATAACCGGTGATCAATACATCAATACTAATCAATAACTGATAATGATCAATAATTGACAAGTAAATATTGAGCTTGTAGAAATTAAAATAAATTACATAGTTTCTTTCCTTCTTCATCATTAAATTAAATTAATTTTAAATTAAAAATTAAATTGAATTAAATTAGTTTCTTTCCTTAATCATTAAATTAATTTTAATTAATTTAATTAATTTTAAATTTAAAAATTAAATTAACTTAAATACTTTCTTTCCTTCATCAGTAAATTAAATTAATTTTAAGTTAAAAAATTAAATTAGTTTCTCTCCTTCATCATTAAATTAAATTTAATTAATTAATTTTAAATTAAAAAATTAAATAGTTTCTTTCCATCATCATTAATTTGATTAATTTTAAAAAATAAAAATTTAAATTAAATCAAATAGTTCTTCATCATTAAAAGATAGAATTATTTCTTCACGTATCTTTTATTTCGAGTAATGCCGACCTATGGTTACAAAAGCATTTATACATATTTATATATTTATATATATTATACACAATATATATATATTTATATGTTTATATATCATGCACATATCTGAATATTCATATCACATAGACATATTTATATATTACAGGACACGTATATGAACATTTATATCTTATACACGTATTTGAATATCTTTATTTTATACATTATATTTCTATATTGTATTTAAATATGTCTGTAACATCTATAAATATGTCTATAAAATATATAAATATGTCTGTAATATATATAAATATGTCTGTAATATATATAAATATGTCTGTAATATATATAAATATGTCTGTAATATATATAAATATGTCTGTAACATGTATATATATGTCTGTAAAATGTATAAATATGTCTGTAATATATATAAATATGTCTGTAATATATATAAATATGTGTGTAATATATATAAATATGTCTGTAATATATATAAATATGTCTGTAATATATATAAATATGTCTGTAACATATATAAATATGTCTGTAACATATATAAATATGTCTGTAATATATATAAATATGTCTGTAATATATATAAATATGTCTGTAATATATATAAATATGTCTGTAATATATATATAAATATGTCTGTAATATATATAAATATGTGTGTAATATATATAAATATGTCTGTAATATATATAAATATATCTGTAATATATAAATATGTCTGTAATATATATAAATATGTCTATAATATATATAAATATGTGTGTAATATATATAAATATGTCTATAATATATATAAATATGTGTGTAACATATATAAATATGTCTATAACATATATATCAGGGCCTCACCCTCGTTCCTTGTGGATTTGTGTCCATGTTGTGTCGGCTGGGAAACAAATACTCGGAAAACAGTCGAGATGATGAAGCTGCGTCTTCTAATTCATCAATCGGATGCAGCAACTATAAAACATAGAATATAAAATGTAGAAATAAAATATAAAATACGTCGGATATAACTGCTAAAATATAAAATTAAAATTAAATTAAAATAGAATAAAAAATATAAAATATAAAACATCAGTACTGTAACATATATGTCTATGATATATATAAATATGTCTGCAATATATAAATATTTGTATAATAAACAAATATTCAAATATGTCTATAATACATACAAATCTGTCTATAATATGTATAGTCTGTAATATATATAAATATGTGTGTAATGTATATAAATCTGTCTATAATAGATATAAATATGTCTGTAACATATATATCTGAAACATATATAAATGTTTATAATATATACAAATCTGTCTATAATATATATAAATATGTCTGTAATATATATAAATATGTCTGTAATATATATAAATATGTCTGTAATATATATAAATATGTCTGTAATATATATAAATATGTCTGTAATATATATAAATATGTGTGTAACATATATAAATATGTCTGTAACATATATAAATATGTCTGTAACATATATATATGTCTGTAATATATATAAATATGTCTGTAATATATATAAATATGTCTGTAACATATATAAATATATCTGTAATATATATAAATATGTCTGTAATATATATAAATATGCCTGTAATATATATAAATATGTGTGTAACATATATAAATATGTCTGTAACATATATAAATATGTCTGTAACATATATATATGTCTGTAATATATATAAATATGTCTGTAATATATATAAATATGTCTGTAACATATATAAATATATCTGTAATATATATAAATATGTCTGTAATATATATAAATATGTCTGTAATATATATAAATATGTGTGTAACATATATAAATATGTCTGTAACATATATAAATATGTCTGTAACATATATATATGTCTGTAATATATATAAATATGTCTGTAATATATATAAATATGTCTGTAACATATATAAATATATCTGTAATATATATAAATATGTCTGTAATATATATAAATATGTCTATAATATATATAAATATGTGTGTAATATATATAAATATATCTGTAACATATATGTCAGGGCCTCACCCTCGTTCCTTGTGGATTTGTGTCCGCGTTGTGTCGGCTGGGAAACAAATAATCGGAAAACAGTCGAGATGATGAAGCTGCGTCTTCTAATTCATCAATCGGATGCAGCAACTATAAAACATAGAATATAAAATGTAGAAATAAAATATAAAACACGTCGGATATAACTGCTAAAATATAAAATTAAAATTAAATTAAAATAGAATAAAAAATATAAAATATAAAACATGAATATAAATTATAATAAAATGTAATATAAAATATAAAATAAAACGAAATAACATATAAAATACAGTAATATAAAATTTAAAATATAAAATTTAAAAAAGGGAATTAAAATAGAAAATAGTATAAAATATAAAATAAGACATATAATATAAATGTATAAATATGAAGTAAATAATATGAAATATAAAATGAAACAAAATTTAAAATTTCAAATATATATAAAATATAAAATATAAAACATAAATATAAAATATGAAATAAAACTAAAATATAAAATAAATCAAATATGAAATATAAAATAAAAAACTAAAATAATAAATAATAGAAAATGTCAAATTAAATGCAGATATAAAATATATAATTTAAAAATAAAATATATAATAAATACAAAATGTAACTTATAAAACATAAATATAAAATATAATATAAATATAAAATAAAAAGTAAATAAAATATAAAACACATCAAATACAAAATATAAAATTAAAAACGAAACAAATAAAGTATAAAATATATAAATATATATAATATAAAATATGAAATTTAACATCAAAATAAAATATAAAACATAATATATAAAATATAAAATAAAATAAAATTTAAATATATAAAATGTAAAAGAAAAAACATAAACATAAAATACAATATATATATGTGAATAAATAAAACATAAAATAAAATAGAAAACATAAAATGAAATATAGAAAATAGAAAATAAAAAACTAACAGTAAAATAAAATATGAAATAATATAAAATATAACATTAAATATAAAGTACAAAATATAATGAAATATACATATGATATATTATGAATAAAATAAAAAATAAAAATTAAACAAAATATAAAATACCTAAAATTTAAAATATACAACAAAATATAAAATATGAAACATACATATAAAATATAAAATAAAACTAAAATATAAAATACATCAAACAGAATATATATAATGTGAAAAATAAAAATAAACTAAGATATAAAATTAAATATAAAATCAGAAAAAATTATATACATAAAATATAATTAAAGTATAAAACATAAAATAAGAAAAATATAATTAAAGTATAAAACATAAAATAAGAATAAATATGAAATGAAATAAAAAATATAAACTACAATGAAATAAATTTAAACTTCAAAATATAAAGTAAAATGTAAAATATAAAACAAAAGAATAAAACGTACTATGAATATAACGTAAAATTAAAATACAACATAAAACACATTAAATAGAAAGTATAAAACAGAAAAAGAAAAGTAAATCAAGATTTACAATAATGTAAAATGTGAAGTCAAATATTAAATATAAAATGAAATAAATTGTAAATATGATATAAATATAAATAAGAATATTTTAAAATTTGAAAATAGTTTAAAAGAATAAATTCTAAATATTTAAAATAAAAATGTGACCGGACTTTTAATTCTACACCTGGCTGTGTAAGGAAAATAAAATTGTTAAATATCATACGTCACGCGTCACTTCCTGTCCCCATACGTCATGACATTGATAATAATGATAATAATGATAATGATAATAATGATAATGATAATCATGCTTTGTCTCGTGTTTTATATTTTATATTTTATTTACTTTATGTTATATTTTATTTTATATTTTATATTTATTTTATTTTATATTTATATTTTATATTTATTTTATATTTATTTATATTTTATATTTATTTTATATTTATTTATATTTTATATTTATTTATATTAATTTATATTTTTATTTATTTCAATCATTTGATTTATATTCATCCTTTGTTTTTACTTATTTCACTATTTTCTCACTCATTTTATCCTGTGTTGTCTCTATTTGTCTCATGTTTTATATTTTATATTTTATTTACTTTATGTTATATTTTATTTTATATTTTATATTTATTTTATATTTATTTATATTTTATATTTATGTTATATTTTATTTTATATTTTATATTTATTTTATATTTATTTATATTTTATATTTATTTTATATTTATTTATATTTTATATTTATTTTATATTTATATTTATATTTTATATTTTTATTTATTTCAATCATTTGATTTATATTCACCCTTTTCTATTTTTACTTATTTCACTATTTTCTCACTCATTTTACCCGGTGTTTTTATCTCACTTAAAACTTTCATATTTTACATTATTTCGCTTTATATTTAACGTTTCACATCTCGTTTCATCTCAATTCCGTTCGCTTCGCTTCGTGTTTTACGTTTCGCATTTTCTGTCATCGCACTTGTGTTTCCGTCCCACTGACGTTTGCATATTGATTAGGATCCGCCCCAGCTCACGATTGATTCGCACTGACTGTGGATCAGCACCGGTTATTAATCACCGATCATTAATTATCAATTATTGATTATTGATTATCGATTATCGATTATCGATTATTGATTGGTATCGATCACTGATCAGCAATGCCTGCTGATTATCGATCGTTGATTACCATCAGCATCGATTATCGATTATCGATCGTTATTGATCACTGATCAGCACTGTCTGCTGACTATCGATCGTTCATTACCATCAGCATTGATTATCGATTATCGATCGGTATTGATCACTGATCAGCAATGCCTGCTGATTATCGATCGCTGATCACCATCGTTATTGATCATTTCTAGTCACTGACCAGCATCGACTATTCGCCATTGATTAACATTGATTACCGGTTATCGTGAGCATTGATCGTCATCCGCATCCCATCACCGTCATGCCCCTGCCGCAGCCTCCCGAGTGCTGGGAACCAAGGCCTGCGCCACGACTTACTGATCCCCTCGACGACTGATAATCGATCAGTATCGATTGGTATCCACGGGGTCGGCGGGAACCGCGGGGCATCACGGGACCGATCGCCGCCGCCGCGCGCGTCGCCGTCGCGGGCTTCTGACGTCAGTAACAGCGCGACGGGACCGGAATCCGCGCCGGCGGCGATGCCGGTGCGGCCGCTGACGGGACGCGGGGCCGGGTCGCGCTCCTGTGACGTCAGAAGCCCGCGACGGGGTCGCCGGACGGCGCGGGGCATCACGGGAACCGCGCCGCCGCCGCTCTGCTCCTGCGCGGGCCGCCGTCGCCGGCTGTGACGTCACGGGGCGCGACGGGGTCGGCGGGCGCCGCGGGGCGTCACGGGAACCGCGCGGGCCGCCGTCGCCGGCTGTGACGTCACGGGAGCGCGACCGGGTCGGCGGGCGCCGCGGGGCATCACGGGAACCGCGCGGGCCGCCGTCGCCGGTTCTGACGTCACGGGAGCGCGCCGGGGTCGCGCGCCGACGCCCCCGGTCCCCGGAAGCCGCTTCCGGCGGGAACCGCGTCCGCTTCCGCCCCGCAGGGTCAGAGGTGAGCGCGACCGGAAGTGCCCTCAGGAAGCCGGAAGCGAAGCCGCGTCTTTGGGCGGAAACGCCGTCGCCGCTGTTCCGGAGGCGCGGCCCCGCCCTCCCGTAAGCGGAAGTGCGTCACAGAGGCCCGCGGCGGCGGCGGCGGCGGCGGGGACACAGCGCGGGGTCGGGCGGCGGCGGCGGCGGCGCGGACGGACGCGGGGGGCGGGGCCTAGCGACGGTGAGCCGAGGCCACGCCCACCCGGGCCGCGCGGATCCGGTTCCATCCGGTTCCGTCCGGGTTCGCGGCTCCCGCGGCTCCGACCTGAGGCCGCGGCGGGAACGAGGCGCCCGCGGAGACATGGCGGCGGGGGCGGGGCCAGCGGGGGGCGGGGTCAAGGCGGGGCGATGGCTGGGGGCGGGGCCAGCGCGGGGGCGGGGCCGGCGGGAATCCCGGTCGGTTTTTACCGGTACTGAGATGCCATCGGCCTGTGGGCGGGGCTTAGCCAACGTCCTGTGACGTCATTGTGGGAGGAGCCAGGCCGACTGAGTGACGTGGGCGGGGCCGGGCCGTGTGGGCGGAGTCAGGGCAAATCCCAGTGTATTTACGGTTCCTGAGTGGGTGGGGTTTATGTGTGGGGCGGGGCTGTGACGTGAGGGTGGGAGGGGCCGGGCCGAGGGTGTGGGCGGGTCCAGGCCGCTGTGGGCGGGGTCAGGGATCCCAGTCTGTATTTACAGTAACCGTTGTGCTGTATTATAGCATATATTATAATATATGCTAATCATGCAAATCAGGTCCTTTCAGCCCCCTCTCCCTGTGCTGTGTTATAGTATATATTATAATATATGCTAATCATGCAAATCAGGTCCTTTCAGCCCCCTCTCCCTGTGCTGTGTTATAGTATATATTATAATATATGCTAATCATGCAAATCAGGTCCTTTCAGCCCCTCTCCCTGTGCTGTGTTATAGTATATATTATAATATATGCTAATCATGCAAATCAGGTCCTTTCAGCCCCCTCTCCCTGTGCTGTGTTATACTATATATTATAATATATGCTAATCATGCAAATCAGGTCCTTTCAGCCCCCTGTCCCTGTGCTGTGTTATAGTATATATTATAATATATGCTAATCATGCAAATGAGGTCCTTTCAGCCCCTCTCCCTGTGCTGTGTTATAGTATATATTATAATATATGCTAATCATGCAAATCAGGTCCTTTCAGCCCCCTCTCCCTGTGCTGTATGATAGTATATATTATAATATATGCTAATCATGCAAATCAGGTCCTTTCAGCCCCTCTCCCTGTGCTGTGTTATAGTATATATTATAATATATGCTAATCATGCAAATCAGGTCCTTTCAGCCCCCTCTCCCTGTGCTGTATGATAGTATATATTATAATATATGCTAATCATGCAAATCAGGTCCTTTCAGCCCCTCTCCCTGTGCTGTGTTATAGTATATATTATAATATATGCTAATCATGCAAATCAGGTCCTTTCAGCCCCCTCTCCCTGTGCTGTATTATAGTATATATTATAATATATGCTAATCATGCAAATCAGGTCCTTTCACCCCCTCTCCCTGTGCTGTATTATAGCATATATTATAATATATGCTAATCATGCAAATCAGGTCCTTTCAGCCCCTCTCCCTGTGCTGTGTTATAGCATATATTATAATATATGCTAATCATGCAAATCAGGTCCTTTCAGCCCCTCTCCCTGTGCTGTATGATAGTATATATTATAATATATGCTAATCATGCAAATCAGGTCCTTTCAGCCCCTCTCCCTGTGCTGTATTATAGTATATATTATAATATATGCTAATCTGTAGCCGCCCGCGGCCACAAGTCAACTGGATTCACCTGAAAGGGGGGCTGGGAATGAAAGGGGAAGGAGGGCGAGAAGAGATGAGGCCAAGACAAAGTTCTCTGATCAAGGCCCAAAGCTTTAATGTTCGGCTCTCAATTTAAAGGGGAAGACCCAACCCACAACCCCTCCTGGTTCCAGATGGGTGGGATAGTCCATAGTCCATTCCAGGTCACGACCAGAGATGTCTCAAGGCAAGCCCAGGGGCAGTTCCGCTTCTGTGTTCCGGGCAGCCAAGGTGGGTAACTCCACCTAGATCCCTCACTTGACCTTGTTGTGGTAACCAAGGTCTCTTCAGGCTTGCTCATGGTGGGGGGGAAGGTACAGGTTCCCCCGTTTTAGTTAACTTAAAAAGAAAAGAGAGAGGTGAAAACAGGAATAGGGTCGTCGTCGTGATATCTGGCTACTTCCTGCTGACATTGGGGGCGACGTGTCTCTAGGGGGAACCTAGAAGAATGAGTATGGAGGATGCAGGAGAGTCGGCTGTGTCCTGCTGTCCAGGGTTTATGGAGCCCATCTGAGGATAGGTCAGGAGGAACAGATCCAGTAGAAGCAGCTGTGTGGGGTACACGACTTCATCCCATCTGAGGTACCGAGTAGCCGGGCTTGTTGGGAGAGATCTTTGTGTGAAGGCAACTTATCTGCTTGAGACACAAGGTTCAAACGTTAACAGCAATATAATTATCCAAGCCGAGTAGGAAATAAGGTTGAAAATGGAACTGTTTTAGTATCTAATCCAACTGCTGGTTGACAGGGATCAGATACAAAGTCTATGACTACTCAGGCTGGTAGATTTCAACAAAAGCTGTCTGTTTACAATAATTCATAGCCCTCTGTTTCAGTGTTTTTCCATGGAGACCTAAGACTCTGAGTGGGCAAATAAGCCAGGCCTATTGCTGAATTTTAGGCTTATAGCTGATTTTAGGCCTTCAGAGTTAAGCAGGGCTGTCCCTGAAGTCTCCTCTCTTTTCCAAGTAAAGAAGGACCGTGGCAATTCTCATCTTACCCAGGCGGGGATAGAGGCCTGACCTCCAATAATTAAAGGGAACCTTGTAATGGCTCCAGTCCTCCTGTCGTTGTCCAGTAAGGCCTGAAGGTCATACCCGTCCTGATGTCTTTTTCCTGGAGAGGGGATACTTTTGACATCAACCCCTATGCAGTCAGGCTTGTCCCTCAGGGAACCCAGAAACATATTTTTAACTTTTATTTATATTCCCCTGCAGTGCTTAGCCTCGCAGCCTTAGCAAGAATTCAGATTGCCAGACAGAGGGGTTCTGGGTGGCCCCTCTCTGCTTGGTCTAGGGGCGGAAGTCCCCTCTTTTAGGTTGGATGGAGATGAGACTTGGGAACACCCTGGATAGAGTAACAACCTTATCTAGAGTCTTGGGTCCTCCATGGCTAACACTGACTAGATTTGTTATCAGATTCTTCATTATCAGAATCATAATTATTAGGCTCAAGATCTGTATCTACTTGACGGACCAATCTTTCAGGCAGCCATCGGGCTCCATTTTCTTTTTCTGAAAAAATACAGACTGATCCACGACCCCAAATTAAGACAGGGTCAGGACCATTCCAAGAATTAGTTAGGGGGTCTCTCCAATTGACCCTGGCAAATGACCTGGAAGTGACTGGATGCCAGTGGCGATCTGCCGCAGACTGACCTTTAACATCAGTTTGCAGAAAATTTAAAACAAATAACACAAAAGCAAGATGTGCTTTTGGTGACCTTGGAGGGTATAACTCTCCCCCTTTAGTTTTAATAAGCCAATTTTTTAGAGTGCGATGTGCACGTTCAACGATTCCCTGTCCCATTGGGTTATAAGGAATTCCAGTTTTATGTTCAATACCAAATTCTTTACAAAAGGAAGTAAAGTTGTTACCAGTATAAGCTGGCCCATTGTCTGTTTTGAGAACTTTAGGCAATCCCATAGAATTAAAGGCTTGTAGGCAATGATCAATTACATTTCTAGAGGCTTCTCCTGTATGTAGAGAAGCAAAAAGGAATCCTGAGCAAGTGTCAATACAGACATGTATATATTTCAATTTTCCAAATTCTGCATAATGGGTTACATCCATTTGCCAAATATGATTGGGCTTAAGGCCTCTTGGATTAACGCCTAAATGGGGAGCCGGGGATAAGGTAAGACAGTTAGGACACTGTTTTACAATCATTCTAGCTTGCTCCTTAGTAATCTTATGTCTGAGCCTTAAAGTGTGACTAGAGAGATGAAACTTTTCATGATCTCGCTTAGCCAGAGCAACAGGATCCAAAATTAATGCTTCTCCTATTAAAGCTCTGTCAACACAATCATTGCCAGCAGCTAAAGGCCCAGGAAGACCAGAATGAGCTCTTATATGGCCAATATAAAAGGGATTTTTTCTGGTAAGAATGAGGTTTTGTAGTCGAGAAAACAAAGATCCGGCTCGAGTATTGAACTGCAATACTCCACAAGTTTCTAACAAAGGGACAGACTGAGCTACATATAGGCTATCAGTAAAGAGGTTAAAAGCATCACTTACCGACTGAAAAACATTTAGAACTGCTGTCAGTTCTGCTAGTTGAGCAGAGAGTCCAGGCGTCTCTATGACTACCTGTTGATTATTTAAGAGGTACCCTGCTCGTCCTTTAGAGGATCCATCAGTAAATATTAAAAGAGCATTATGTAAAGGCTGCAAAGAAGTCATGTTAGGAAATATAACCTCGTGTACATTTAAAAACTGTATCAATTTATCTGGAGGATAATGATTGTCTATAATGCCATTAAATCCTATTTGAGCAAGCAACCAATCTGTACTATGTTGCTTTAACCAAGTATTTTGATCTGCACTAAAAGGCTGAATAATGGTGTCTGGCTCTTTGCCAAAATAAGTCACTGCCTGTTTCCTTCCAAGTACAATCATATGGGCTACTGCCTCATAATACGGTAGGATGTTACGTTTAGGGGATAACTTTGAATGTATCCACATGAGGGGAGCCTTTTGCCACAACAATCCTGTAGGTGTGTAAGTTGTATTAAAAATTAACAAATGTAAAGGTGAGGAATAATCTATGTAAGTAACAAATTGTTCCTCAATGGCTCTTTCTACTTGTTGTAAGGCCAACAATCCTTCTGGGTTTAAGGATCGAGGGGAGGTAGGATCAGCACTCCCCTTGAGAATATCAAATAAAGGTTTCAATTCTCCTGTTGTAAGCTTTAAGTAGGGACGAAGCCAATTGATATCACCTAACAGCTTTTGAAAATCATTTAGAGTTTTTAGACAGTCCCTGCGGATGATTATCTTCTGGGGACAAATGGCTTGATTTGTAAGCCTAAAGCCTAAATAATCATAAGGCTCCTGAGTTTGTACCTTTTCAGGAGCTATTTGTAAACCTTTATCAGCTAATGCTTGCTGTAAATCTCTATAGCATAGAAGCAACTCCTGAGGATCCTTCCCACCTAAAAGAATGTCATCTGTGTAATGGCTGATGTACATCATTGGCCATTGCCGTCTTACAGGCTCAATGGCTTGTGCCACAAATTTTTGACATAATGTAGGGCTATTAGCCATGCCCTGAGGAAGAACTACCCATTGATACCTTTTCATTGGCTCCTTGAAATTAACAGAAGGAACACTGAAAGCAAATCTCTTGCAATCCCGAGGATGCAAGGGAATAGTGAAAAAACAATCTTTCAAATCTACTATTATTTTATGAAACCCTTTGGGAATGGCCACTGGAGATGGCAGCCCAGATTGTAGAGCTCCCATAGGTACCATGGTTTCATTAACCTTTCTTAGATCTTGCAACAATCGCCATTTCCCAGATTTTTTCTTGATAACAAATATTGGAGTGTTCCAAGGTGACTGAGATTCTACTATATGCCCTGCCTCTAATTGCTCCTGCACAAGCAATGAAGCAGCTTCTACTTTTTCTTTAGACAATGACCACTGATCAACCCACACTGGGACGTTATTAAGCCATTGAATTTTATCTGCATGGGATGCAGGCAAGACAGTGGCCATTATGGAAAATACCCTAAGCCTCTAGAGTTAGTATGAGGCTCGGACGCTTTAAAGGTTTTAATACCTTGCCCTTCTCTTCCTAGTCCTTGGCCAGGCAAAAATCCTTGTCTTAGCATTTGTCTAGTCACTGTTTCATTAGGGCTGCACATCATAAGACCCATCTGTGACAAAAGATCTCTTCCCCAGAGGGTGACAGGCAATTTCGGCATCACATAGGGCTGAATTTGTCCTGAATTCCCCTCTTCATCTCTCCAAGTTAGGAGTTTAGAACTCCGTTTTGGATTGTTAGCATAGCCAATTCCCTGAAGGTTCGTGAGCGTATCAGACAAAGGCCAAGCTGAAGGCCAGTCCTGTCTTCTCACGATCGTGATGTCAGCTCCTGTATCCATGAGACCCTCAAAACTTTTTCCCTCAATTGTTAACTTAAGAGTAGGTCTCTCATTAGTAATAGATTGAACCCAATACACATCAGAAGAACCAAAACAATCCTGTCCTCTCTCATTCTTAACAAACTTGGAAGGGAGTGGATGCAGAGGAACCAAAACAAGTTGAGCAATTCTCTTATCAGCAGGCACAGTTATCACGCCCTGGGGGGAAGCAGCCATGATCTTAATCTCTCCCTCATAATCACTATCTATAACACCTGGATAAATTTGCAATCCTTTTACAATACTACTGCTTCGGCCTATAAGTAATCCCCAAGTCCCTGGAGGCAAGGGCCCAAAAACTCCTGTAGGCAACGTCTGAACTCCCATTTCTGGTGTCAGTACAGCATGGGTAGTGGAACTAAGGTCTAATCCTGCACTTCCTGGGGTTGCTCTAATAAGTTCTGAAATAGATTTCCCTGACTTGGCAACAGCTTCATGGCCCCATAAGCTGTTGGCTGTGGATTCCTGGGGGCCTAGGGCTGGCCCCACCACTCGTTTCCCGACAAGGGACGGCCCTGATTATCTGTTTTAGCATTACATTTGTTAGCCCAATGACGACCCTTCTTGCACCGAGGACAAATTCCTGACATGCGACCTGGTTGATAGTCCACGCCCTTTCTCCTGGGACAGTCACCTTTAAAATGACCTGTATCTCCACATTTATAACATCTTCTATCTTTACAGTTCTGTGCAAGCATTGCATGTATAGTGGTCCCCTGAAAAGCAGCGGCCATGGCCAGACCCTGATTGTAAGAGGGCCCAATTTCAGCACAAAGACGAATGTATCCATGTAAATCTGTCTTTGCCTTGTAAGGCCTGATAGCCGCGCGGCAAGCTGCATTAGCGTTCTCATAGGCCAGCTGTGTAACAAAAGGAATTCCTGACTGAGGATCTCCAAAAATTCTACCAGCTGTCTTTTGCAGCCTGTCCACGAAGTCCTGGAATAATTCATCAGGACCCTGCTTGATGCTGGATAAACTCCCATTAACATCCCCTTTAGTAGGTAACTGATTCCAAGCACGGCGAGCAGCCATTGCAATCTGTGCGTACACACCTGGAGGCAGCTCGACCTGATTAGCATTCCCTTCATATTGACCTTCTCCTAAAAGCATGTTCAAGTCCCAAATAGGATTACCTGCCTGAGCATTCATCGCGGCAGTTTTCTTACTAGCCTCACGCCATTCTGAGCTCCAAAGCAAGTAATCTCCTCCTGACAAAGTAGCCTTACACAAAGTTTTCCAATCTTGGGGTGTTAAATTTGATTCTACCACAGTATCCAATAAAGCTTGTGTGAAGGGCGCCGTAGGCCCATATTGAGAAACCGAAGTTTTCAACTCTTTTATCACTTTAAACTCCAATGCCTGATATTGTCTAGTTCTTTGGTTCTGTTGATCAACTACTTCCACTACAGGAAACGCTAACAAGTCAGATGTATCCTGCCCATCCCTGCGAGCCTGACTCACAGCTCTTTCTAATGGCGATTGACGTATCCCAGAATCATCGATCCTTTTTGCACCTGACTGACACTTTAACTCCTGTAGCTCGTTAGTCAATCTCTGCAGTTTAATTTCCATCTCTAATTTATATGCCTTCATGTCCATCTGGGCAGCTTCTGCTGCATCAAGGACCCTAGGTGGAGCAGAAGGTGCATAGGGAGGGGGCCATTCCTCGTGGCATTTGGAACCCCCTATTTTCAAATCAGCTCCTTTCTCTAGCTCTGATTTATTACCAGAGTTTCCGAATTCTTTTATCTGAGCTGGAGAAGGTGTACTAGGTCTACATTTCCCTGATGTAGGGTTGAGAGTGCCCCTTTTTGTACAAGGGCTTTCTGATGGGTGTTCTTGGAACTCTTCAAGCTGTGCCTGGGCAATAGCTAACACCTGCGAGGTCTCTTTATCTGTTTTATTATCAATAGCATCTTTTACCAGTTTCCAAAGACAGAGGGTGTTATAATCTGCCCTGGTGGTTTTCAAAACCTCTCCGACCGTCTCCCAGGTCTTTTTGTTCAACGTTCCTTCTCGAGGGAACCATGGGCAGCATGAATCTACCTCTGCCAAAAAATCTTCCAACACACTATCTGACAACCCAGCTCCTCCCGTCTGAAGCAGCTCTCGAAGGCTGCAGGCAAACGCCCTTTTAGAATTCTCCTGGCCCATAATTCGCTGTCACCCCCTAGGCAGAATAGGCGTCGGGTCAACACCTATCTGACCTAGACCTATCCCCCAAAACACACTTCCTGCAAACACGGCCTTCAAAATTGAAGCGCTAGCTTCAATACCGTTTGCTACTTCCTAAGTGTGTGGGATACCTTTTTAGTCCTGTTTACCGTGGAGCTCCACCTAAGACAGCTTTCCTCAGCTCGGTCCCCCGTTTTCAAGTCCCACGTTGTGCGCGCCACTCTGTAGCTGCCCGCGGCCACAAGTCAACTGGGTTCACCTGAAAGGGGGGCTGGGAATGAAAGGGGCTGGAGGGCGAGAAGAGATGAGGCCAAGACAAAGTTCTCTGATCAAGGCCCAAAGCTTTAATGTTCGGCTCTCAATTTAAAGGGGAAGACCCAACCCACAACCCCTCCTGGTTTCAGATGGGTGGGATAATCCATAGTCAGTTCCAGGTCACGGCCGGAGATGCCTCAAGGCAAGCCCAGGGGCAGTTCTGCTGTGTTCCGGGAAACCAAGGTGGGTAACTCCACCTAGATCCCGTCACTTGACCTTGTTGTGGTAACCAAGGTCTCTTCAGGCTTGCTCATGGGGGGAGAGTACATTCTCTCATAATGGATGACCCAAATCTCAGTCTTTCTTTAATCACCCAGGCCTATGCCCGAGCTTGTTACCTCGGGCAGCTCTGGAGCTGTCAACCTACACAGTTTGACAGACCCCAGCTTAACCGAGTTGTTTTGTTCAGCAGAGTTGTTTTGTTCAGCAGAGTTATTTTGCTCAGCAGAGTTGTTTTGCAAGGCTGGAAAAATACTGGGCCCCTGAGCAGGTCAAAGATAGTGCCAAAACAGTGCACCTGGCCCCAGGCGGGGGACAGAAAGTACCCAGAAAAACACCAGGTGATCCAAAGAACAATAGAGACTGCCCCGAGCACCTCATTCCTGGAACAGGGTGTTGACCCTAGGTTGAACCTGGCCTTATTTGAATTGTCCAATTAGAGCCCTGTAACCATGCTTCTCGCTTCTGTAAACCTTGCTTCCTGCTCTGAACCCCTATAAAAACCCCAATCCCTAGAACACTGGATGGCAGTCCTCCAGGGAGACGCTGTCGTCCGGGTACCCGTTTGGAAGAATAAAGCCTCTTGCTGTTGCATCCGAATACCTGGTCTCGGTGTCTTGGTGACAGGGGTCTCTCAGAGCGAAAGACCTGAGGCCTGGGCTGGGTCTTTCATTTGGGGGCTCGTCCGGGATTCTAGAGAACCCTCCCCAGGACCACCGACCACTGTTCGGGAGGTAAGCTGGCCAGCGCATCTTTATCTGTTTGTCTGACGGCCGTCTCTGTCTCTGTCTTCCGTACGATCTAGCTAGATTGCTCTGTAATTCCGGCGGACTTAGGAAGGGTTGACGGACCCAGATTCCTCCTCCGCACCCCCAGGATATGTCCTGGGGGAAAGTCTGAAAACACGGCGTCCATGGGACTTTTTGGGGCTCCACCCCTGACCTGCGGATACGTGTCTCTGGAGATAGAGGATACTCCGACCTCTTCTCAAACCCCTTCAGGTTTTTTGGTTTCATTCTTGCATCGAAGCCGCGCAGCGCGTTTGTCTGTGTTTGTGTTCTGTTTTGTCATTTGTTATTTAGTCCTAAGTGTTTCTTTGGGAGAAATTATGGGCCAGATGCTGGTCACCCCTTTAAGTTTGACTTTACAGCATTTCAAGGAGGTCCGCGGTGTGGCCCACAACAACTTCGTGGACGTCAAGAAAGGCAAATGGCAGATCTTCTGTACCTCCGAGTGGTCGATCTTTTCAGTCGGGTGGCCTCGTGATGTTACTTTTAACATTTCCATTATTCGGCAGGTTAAAAAGAGGGTGATAAATCCTGGAACGGGCGGACACCCGGATCGGGTTTCATATATCATCACCTGGGAGTCGCTGGTGGTAGACCCGCCGTTATGGGTAAAACCCTTCCTCTCTCCCGTTCCCCCTCCGATCCTACCTTCCTTGCCGGACCCCGCCATAGTCCCAACTGCCCCTCCTGCTACCTCTCCCGTTGCCCTCTACCCTGCCCTTGTCAAACAAAGGGAGGACAAGAAAAAATGTCCCCCGGTCCTGCCATCCGATTAGGGCCCTCTTATTGATCTCCTAACTGAGGACCCCCCTCCTTATGGAGAACAGGGACTGGAGGGCCAGTCTGCGACGGCAGGTGGGGCCCCCTCCTCCTAGGTAGATCCTCCGCAGGGACAGGAAGCGTCCCCTGAGAACCCCGATTTCTCTCTGGTAGCGGGTCGGATTAGAGGTCGAAGGGAACCCCCGGGGTCGTCACAGGCCCTCCCGCTGAGAACTGGGAACGATGGTCGCCCCCAATATTGGCCCTTCTCTGCCTCAGACCTTTATAATTGGAAGAACAATAACCCTTCTTTTACACAGGATCCCTCCAAGCTGACTAGTCTTATTGAATCTGTCTTAATTACCCACCAGCCCACTTGGGATGACTGTCAGCAGCTCTTACAGGTGCTCCTCACCTCTGAGGAGAGGCAGAGGGTCTTCCAGGAGGTCCGGAAACAGGTACTGGGCGACGATGGACGCCCCACCCAGATACCGGCTGAAATTGAGGAGGCCTTCTCCTTGAAGCGACCCTAGTGGGACTTCACCACGGCTGCAGGTAGGGCCAGCCTACGTCTCTATCGCCAGTTGCTTGTAGCGGGTCTCCTAGGGGCAGGTAAAAAGCCCACCAATTTGGCCCAGGTCAAGTCAGTCACTCAGGGACCAGAGGAACATCCATCTACGTTCATGGAACTTCTGAAGGATGCCTACCGGGTACATACCCCATATGACCTGGAGGATCCGAGCCAGGCCACTCACCTTATCATGTCTTTTATCTGGCAGTCAGCTCCAGATATTAAAAGGAAGTTAGACACAGGAAGAGAAGGAGGAGAGGTTGAGGAGAGAAACAGAAGAGAGAGAGGCCCAGAGAGATAGGAAACGCAACAGAGATCTTAGTAAAATGATGGCCACTGTAGTAGCAGGGCAGAGACAGAGTAGTCAGAAACCGGGAGAGCAGGAAAAGTGAGCCCCAGCAATAGATCGAGATCAATGTGCCTACTGCAAGGAAAAGGGCCACTGGATAAAAGATTGCCCCAAGAGACCGAGGGGCCCGCGTAGGCCCAGAACGGCTCAGACCTCCCTCTTAAACCTAGAAGACTAGGGAGGTCAGGGTCAGGAGCCACCCCCTGAACCCCGGATAACCCTTCGGGGGGGGGGGCAGCCAGCCACCTTTCTGGTAGATACCGGCACCAAGCATTCGGTTCTCACCCGCCAACCGGGACCCCTGAGTGAGAAGACAGCGTGGGTTCAAGGGGCAACCGGAAGAAAATCCTACCAGTGGACCACTGAGCGCAAGTTACATCTGGCTAACGATGAGAAACAGGGATATGCGAAGGGGGTCTTGACACAGAAATTGGGGCCCTGGCGATGACCAGTGGCCTACCTGTCGATGAAATTGGACCCGGTTGCTGCCGGATGGCCACCATGCCTCAAGATGGTGGCGGCCATCGCCCTCTTGCTCAAGGACTCTATGAAGTTAACATTGGGCCAGCTGGTGATGGTGTTTGCCCCGCATGCGGTGGAGTCCTTGGTAAAGCAACCCCCAGGAAGGTGGCTCTCCAACGCCTGAATGACACATTATCAGACTTTATTGCTGGACTCCGAACGAATCACCTATGGATCCCCGGTAGTGCTTAATCCCGCCTCTTTGCTCCCCCTCCCTGGGGAGCCTGACCCCCATGATTGCATCCAGATCCTAGCGGAAGTACATGGGACACGCCCCGACCTGACAGATCAGCCCCTCTCCTCTCGGGACTACACCTGGTTCACCGATGAGAGCAGCTTCGTACACAACGGGTTGCGAAAGGCAGGAGCTGCAGTTACCACCACCTCAGAGGTGATCTGGGCAGAAACATTGCCGCCAGGAAAGTCGGCTCAGAGGACAGAGTTAATTGCCCTGGCCCAGGCCCTCCGCATGGCAGAAGCCCTGAGCATAATTCAAACCCCAGGCCATCAGAAAGGAGACAACATCGAGGCCCGGGGCAACCGCTTTGCAGATCAAGCAGCAAGAGAGGCAGCGGTGAGGGAGTCCGCTGAGGCCCTCCCAGTCAGAGCCGACCCGGAAGATGAACCCCCACTGGCAATCACATATAGTCAAGAGGATCTAGAGCTGATCAAGAAAATGGGGGCCGCCTATGACCCCATCTCCAGACTATGGGTCCACCAGGGAAAGCCAATCTGGCCCACACAGCAAACCAAGGCTCTAATTTAATGCCTACACAGGATGACCCATTTGGGTCAGAAGAAAATAAAACTGCTGGTAGATAAAGAAGAGGAGAAACAACTGTTCCTGGGCAAAGACAAGATTCTCCAGCAAATCACAGTCAATTGTGACATTTGTGCCCAGGTTAATGCAGGACACAACAGGGTGCCCTGTGGAGCCCGTGCCCGGGGCAACCGACTCGGAACTCAATGGGAAATCGACTTCACAGAGGTAAAAACTGGGCTCTATAGATACAGGTATCTGTTGGTTTTTGTAGATACCTTTTCAGGCTGGGTAGAGGCTTACCCGACAAAACATGAGACTGCGAGGGTGGTTGCAAAGAAACTGTTAGAGGAAGTCATTCCCCGCTACGGGATACCACATATTCTGGGCTCAGACAACGGACCCGCCTTCATCTCCCAGGTAAGTCAGTCAGTGGCCAAAGCACTGGGGATAAATTGGAAACTGCATTGCGCATATAACCCCAGGAGTTTAGGTCAAGTAGAAAGAGTAAATAGAACTATAAAGGAGACTTTAGCCAAATTAACGCTGGCACCTGGCACTAGAGACTGGGTAACCCTGCTACCCCTGGCTTTGTATCGAGCCCGAAACACGCCTGGGCCACAAGGACTTACCCCCTTTGAGATTCTTTATGGGGCGCCTCCCCCGGCGGCCAGCCTCTTGAATCCTTACCTCCCATCCCTTGCTGATAGCCTCCCCTTTCCAGATCACTTGCAGGCGCTACAGATTGTCCAGAAGGAGATTTGGCAATTCCTTGCAGGTGCCTACCAAGAGCAGGCGGACCAACTAACGATACCTCACCAGTTCCAAGTGGGAGATTCTGTTTGGGTTTGACGGCATCAATTAAAGAACCTGGAACTGCGGTGGAAGGGACCCTTTGTCATGCTACTAACCACCCCAACGGCACTGAAAGTAGACAGCATCGCTCACTGGATTCACGCCGCCCATGTCAAATTGGCTACCTCCGTTCCAGAATCGAACCAGGCCACGAGATGGAAAGCCCACCGTACCCCAAACCCTTTAAAGATAAGACTTTCACGCTCCTAGTTTTCCTTTATTTGCCAATAAGACGACTTCTTCCAGTCCCCACGCTCCCAAGTCATTAACTTGGGAGGTCGTAAACAGTCAGGGCGACGTCGTCTGGTCTGTCTCCGGAACGCATGCCCTCTGGACTTGGTACCCGGAACTGTACCCAGACTTGTGTAAGCTGGCAACAGGAGCACCAGGGTGGGACTTTGAAGGGGGCTACCCTGGCGCTGCTTCTGCCTCCGTGACTGCAGACAGAGGGTGGTTGAATCCTCTTCTGAGTCACAATTCGTTTGTAGAATTGCAGAACCATCTCCACTTATTTCCGTCATCCCAGGGGCTAACTTTAGTCCCAGTTTATACAATGGATTGACCTTTGCAGTAGCTTCAAAGACACCAGTGATGGATCAAACGTATCAAAAATGTTAAATGGGGGCTCACAGGAGCGGTATGCTGTTTGATCAGATGCCACTTTTGTGCTAAATCTGAGCCAGCAGGAAAAAGACATTTCTCCAGCATCAATTCAGAAAGATATATTTTTCTTTTATCGAAAAAGAGAGGCTTTGACTACTTACTGTAAGTTCTCATGGGAAAGCACAAACCCACAGTGTCCTGGAGCCTCTGCCTCAGAGAGCGGTTCCCTGTCCATGTCGTGCATGGAGCTGACTCCATAGCGCCGCTCTCGCCTCTGAAGGCCGCTTCGAGTTCTACCAAACTTTTTCTCAGTAACCAAGGAACTCTGGCTGGCGCTGCTTCTGTGGCCCCGCAGGCATGCCCCGCTGAGGGACGACCGGTGCCCAAAGGAGGGCGAGCCGGGGTCTCCTGGGGGGCCGCAACCCCCAATCGGAGGAGCCAGCTCAAAGAAGTAACCTTTTATGTCTGTCCCGGATCACACCTTCCCCAGGCATACCGTTACTGTGGGGGAGGTTCGGACTTCTATTTGCAAGTCCTGGGACTGTGAGACGACTGGCCAGGCCCATTGGAAGCCCTCCTCTGGCTGGGACTATATCACAGTAACTGCCAATTACACCCTCTTCCAGGAATGCTGGCTGTGCTTGAGCTCAGCACCCCCTTACTATGAGGGGGTTGCTGTGATTAAAAACCTTTCCAACCACACCTCAGTTCCTCAACTTTGCTCACAGGGCACCCAAAACAAGCTGACCCTGTCCAAAGTATCAGGCAAGGGACTTTGTTTAGGGACAGTTCCTCTTACCCATCAAGCCCTTTATAATAAGACCCTCCGGGTACACCCTGGGAACTATTGGTTTACAGGCCCGAACGAGACCCAGTAGGCCTGCAACATGGGACTGACCCCTTGCATATCGGCTCAGGTCCTCAATCAAACCAGAGATTTTTGTGTCCTCGTTGAGCCGTGGCCCAGGGTTATCTATCACAGTCCAGGCTATGGTTCTAACTCAACAGTATCACCAACTTAGACAGGAGACCGAGTTAAACTAAGATAATAGCAAATGGAAGATTCCATTCCATGTATAAAGAAAATGGGGGAATGAAAGACCCCAGCTTAGCCGAGTTGTTTTGTTCAGCAGAGTTGTTTTGTTCAGCAGAGTTATTTTGCTCAGCAGAGTTGTTTTGCAAGGCTGGAAAAATACTGGGCCTCTGAGCAGGTCAAAGATAGTGCCAAAACAGTGCACCTGGCCCCAGGCGGGGGACAGAAAGTACCCAGAAAAACACCAGGTGATCCAAAGAACAATAGAGACTGCCCTGAGCACCTCGTTCCTGGAACAGGGTGTTGACCCTAGGTTGAACCTGGCCTTATTTGAATTGTCCAATTAGAGCCCTGTAACCATGCTTCTCGCTTCTGTAAACCTTGCTTCCTGCTCTGAACCCCTATAAAAACCCCAATCTCTAGACCACCGGACGGCAGTCCTCCAGGGAGACACTGTCGTCCGGGTACCAGTTTGGAAGAATAAAGCCTCTTGCTGTTGCATCCGAATACCTGGTCTTGGTGTCTTGGTGATGGGGGTCTTTCAGAGTGAAAGACCTGAGGCCTAGGTCTTTCAAGTTCTGTCTGACAGATGACAATTTCAGACTTTCCCAAGAAAGTAGGCAATCTGCATAATGTCTGTCTGTTGCTTAAATTCACACTTTAAGTATAGTGAAATACTTGTCACTTCCAATCTTGAAACTATGGGAATACTCTGAACATCAAAAGTAAATCTTTCATTGTACTTTCAGACCTAGTAATCTTACTCCCCAGAACAGTACAGTTGCCAAAAGTTCAGAGATCTATAAATCTATGAGCTGGTGCTGTCCTCCCCTCCTCAGATCCCCAGGCCTTTCCCACACTCACCTTCTATCTTTGTGTAGTTACTATACTGTAGTGTATATGTCATATACCAAAATATCCACATTTGATAATGATGCAACTGTTGTAAGTCTAACTTCATGGACTGTGAAGAAGCCATGAGGTGAGACATAGAGGCTGTGGGCTTAGAAAATGACAGGGATTCAGCTGGGTATGGACTCGCAGGATCACATAGAAACTACCAGGACTACCTGTAGAACATTTCCTACAAAACAAATTTGAATTGTGAAAAAACTAATATTAATATTTTCAATTTCCTACAAAACAAATTTGAATTGTGAAAAAACTAATATTAATATTTTCAATTTTCTACAAGACAAATTTGAATTGTGAAAAAGCTAATATTAACATTTTAATGGGTATTAAGGGAGAGAGTCAACAGAGAGAGTTTTTTATAAAGGACAGTTTGGCCTCACATAGACTTGGCGCAGGCTTAGAGAATTTGCCAAGTAAAGTTACATAGGAAATCATTTTAGTGATACTGTAATACTTTGCCTCTTGTACCAAAGAAACTACAGTAGTGTGTTTATAACAGAGATCTCTCTTTTCTTTTCATCTTGTTTGTAGTTTATTGAATGCTTTGCTTCCAGCCCTAAAAAAAAAAAAACAAAAACAAAACAAAAAAAAAAAAAACAAAACAAAACAAAAAAAACAGTATTGGAGATTGAAAGAAACTGGCCTGTCAAATGCTGCTTTTGATTCTTACTTCAAAGATATTGAAAGTTTAGTAGAGAGAAAAAAGGTGGTGGCTTGGGCTGACCAAACTACCAAACATTCAAACCAAAGTGATCTTCCAGGGATGTCTCTTCTTGTGACCTTCCCAGAGCTTGGACCAATTCAGTCTATTCCTTGTTGTAAGTATTTTTATTTTATTCTATAAATGGAAGCTTATTTCTAAGAATTTTTTTATATTCCAATCTACAGAACATTTGGTTTCTTTTAAATATACTTGGTTAATTGATTACCACTAACAAAGAATCTAGCTTCTAAGTATTTTAATTAACAAGAATCTCCTAGGACCTACCAGCATCTATATATTGATGTTCTGAATAACTAGCAGTTTCATTTTCTTCCCATTCTTATTTAAATTTTAACTTCAATTAAGGGCTAACGTATATAAAAATATTGTGCAATTTATAATAACTTAATCTTAAAATCAACGAACACTATAGAATTCACTGTTTCTATTTACGTTTGTTATCTCTCATCTTTCTACAGATTGTGAATAAGATATTTTCATTGCAAAGCCGACATATAATCTTGGGTTAACATGATACTTTTTGCAGTGTAGAATGTAGCAATGTGGATTGCCGTGTCTTTGAGATAGCCTGTAGCAATGTGGATAGCCCTGTCTTTGAGATAGCTAATTTTCGCAATTTGTTATGCTTATGTGCCTTCTGACTTGCACAGTATGTCTTCCCTTGAGTTCTCTGTGTTTGTTCATAAATAAATTTTATTTGTTAAGCCTAGGTTTTGTGAGGTTTCACTTGTAGATTGGCACATTTTGTTCTGCAATTGTTATCAGTTACTTAGTTTACTGTAAACAGTTTAAATCTACCTATAACAGGGATGCACTTCATTTAAAAGTTTAAGAACTTATGAAATAAATTTGCAGTGATGTAATCAGGATTTTGGTGAGTAGTGCATCTGACTGATTATTTTTGTGGGTGTTACTTAGAATTTGCATTGCTGTTGCCGGATACCTAAGAATGGATTTATTTTGGCCAAAGATTTTGCAAAAGATCAGTCCATAGTCACAGGGGCAGATCATACTGTGAGCTGAGGCCACATTCTGGAGAAGTTGACAGAGAGAGAACCAGGGAGGCCAGAAGACCTTGAAATTCATGTTCCTGCCTTTTCCACTGATGCCACACATCCTCCCACAACAGCACATTCAGCTGGTTTAACACGTGAACCTGGGTGAGACATTTTATATTTATTATTTATTTTATTATTATTTTATATTCACACCATAGCCATGTATATTTGCTTCTGTGCATTCATAGAACATGATTTGAAAAACCATGATTAGAAAACCAAAACTTTTTTTTTTTCAATTTAAGTACTTTATTGATATTTTGGCTCACCCCAAATTAATTTTCCTTTTGTAGATACCTACAATATCAGATGCCTCAAAACCAAAACTGGGGAGCCCATGTAACAGTCAGAAATGTTGACTGTTGGATCATTTTGTGTCTTCGAGATATACCTCTATCAACACTTTCCAAAATAAAAAAGATAGTGGCTGAACAATCGTGGCCTCTAGTGTTTATGATAAAGAATGCTGTACCTAGTGCTTAGGAGGGCATATGTTTAATTTTTTAGGAAACTAAAATAGTAACACATTCTTTTTTTCTTGGATTCATCATCATCATCATTATTATTATTATTATTATTATTATTATTATTATTGGATTTTTTTTTTGAGACAGGGTTTCTCTGTGTAGCCCTGGTTGTCCAGGAACTCACTCTGTAGACCAGGCTGGCCTAGAACTCAGAAATCTGCTTGCCTCTTCCTCCCAAGTGCTGGGATTAAAGGCATGTGCCATCAATTATTGATCATTATTGGTTATCAATGAGTATTGATAATTATTGATTACCATTTATTAATTATTGATTATAGATCAGCATTGATTATTGATCATTATTCCATCACTGTGATCCCCCTGACTCTGCCTCCCAAATGCTGGGATTAAAGGCCATGCGGTCAATTATTGATTGTTATTGGCTATTGATTAGAATCGATTATTGATTGGCATTGACTGCTGATTATTGATTATTGATTGTCATGATAATTGATCACTTTCGGTTATTGACTAGTGTTGATTATTGGTCATTGATTGGTATTTATTATTGATTGCCATGATTATTGGTCATTATTCCATCACCATCATCCTCCTGCCTCTGCCTCCCAAGTGCTGGGATTAAAGGCATGCACCACCACTGCCCGACCATAGTAACACATTCTAAATTAACACATTTCTTTAGAATGTTAATACTTGGATTGCCAGTAGCACTGATACATCATCTCTTACGTATCTTTGTATTTGAGTTAGTTACTTGGGGGTTTTGTCCTTATTTTGGGTTTTCAGGGAATTTTTGGTTTTTAGACGGGAATTTAACTATGTAATTCAGACTTGACTGAAACTTGAAGCCAAGGCTGTCCTCAAACCTGAAATCCTCCTATTTCTGTATTCTAAGTGTTGGATTATGGTTATATACCATCATGCTCAATGATTTTATTTATTTATTTATTTATTTATTTATTTATTTAATTTATTTAATTTTGCTGGGTCTTTAGCTGGATGTATCCAGTATGGAGAATTGTCTAGTGTCTGGCAGCCTGAGGCTCTTTATTACTTCTGTCGTCGGTGTCCCCAGTGTTGCTGAGCTTTCTTGACAAAGTCCTCTGGCCATGGTGCGATGGCTTTTCTTGGTTGCCAACTCGATGCACCTTAGAAGAAGGACTCATGACCGAAAAAAACAGCCTCTCTCGGATTGGCCAATGGCTGACCCGACCCATGGGTCTCAGTTATTCCTGGGGATCGAGGGGCATCTCACTTGAAAAGGAACATAGGTGAGAGAAAGAAGCGAGACCAAGCAAAAGGAGAATTGTCAGGGTCTGATTTTAATGCGAAAGCAACTCTCAACTTACACAGTTCCTAACAAAAAAATGGGGAGGGAGGACAATACGAGGAAAAAGGAGCATATCGAAGTCAGCCATACATTCCCAGAATCCACCTGGCTACGTCACCTTTACCTGGGAGAGACTATGTCACTGCCCATATAAAACAGACAGAACACCCTGATCTTACTATATTCGTCCATCTGGGGGGACATCCTGTGGTCTTTTCTCCTATTGATGTCAACCACCCGGAGGGACGTCCTGTGGTGTTTCTCGTTCTGGTACACTGCTGTGCCATTATCAGGAGCAGGCAGCAAGCTGCACTTCCTGAACTGTCGGAGGTTGCACTTCTGCAAGTTTGGATGTTTGCACTTCCAAACATCCGTGGGAAGGTTTCTACTAGTCTCCAGCAAATGGACATGTCAATGAGACATTTTCTTCCTTGCTAATTGTTGGAGGAGGACCAGGTCCACAGGAGGTTGTATAAGGAGTCTGGTTGAACAGAAGTAGGGAACAAACCAGTAAGCAGCATCACTCCATGAGCTCTGCTTTAGCTCCTGCCTCTGGGTTCCTGCCTTGAGCTCTTCTCTAGGCATTGATAGATGATGGACTGTAAACTGTAGGCTAAAGTCAACTCTTTGCTCCCTAAGTTGTTTTGGTCAAGTGGTTATAACAGGAACAGGAACCAGACTTAAATCAGCAGCAAGCAGCTGTAGAGAAAAAATTGGCTGTAATTTTAGAAATCCTGAGTTTCCAGCTTCCGCTTTCACTTGTGTCTCTTGACAGATTTTTTAGCAGTCCAGTGCTTTAAAACTGATGTTTTGGGAGGCAGAGTCAGGGGGATGATGGTGATGGAATAACTATCAATAATCAATGTTGATCAACAATCAATAAATGTTAATCAATAATTATCAATACTAATTGATAGCCAATAATGATCAATAATTGTTGGCACACACCTTTAATTCCAGCACTTGCAAGGCAGAGGCAGAATGATGGTGATGGAATAACGATCAATAATCAATGCTGATCAATAATCAATAATCAATAACTGGTAATCAATAATTATCAATAATAATTAATAGCCAATAATGATCAATAATTGATGGCACACACCTTTAATCCCAGCACTCGCAAGGCAGAGGCAGGCGGATTTCTGAGTTTGAGGCCAGCCTTTTCTACAGAGTGAGTTCCAGGACAGCCAGGGCTACAAAGAGAAACTCTGTGTTGAAAAACCAAAAAAAAAAAAAAAAAAAAAGAAAAGAAAAGAAAAAAGAAACCGATGTTTTTACTTCGTACAGATTCTTTAGCTGTCTTCAGAAGAAAGATTGGCCTAGGTTAGGTCCGTCTATTTTGTTAGCAGAAATTCTCTACTTTATTTTTTTCAGTCAGAGAAATGTTCACAAGCATGATATTGATCACACTCTTTGCCTACTTCCAACTTCTCTTCAATCCTGTCCACCTCACTCACCACACATCTCCATGTTCTTTCGGTCTGAATGCACTCAGTCTTTCATGATCTCAGGACCTAAGTAGGATCAAGCATTGTTAGTATTGGGTGGGAGCTCTCTATATTTTTACATTAATATATATATGTATGTAATATATGTAACATGTGTATGTAATATATGTAATATATATAATATACATGTACGTAATATATGTAATATCTGTAATACATGTGAAATATATATAATATATGTATGTAATATATGCATTAATATATGTAATATATGTGTAATATATAATATACATATGGTATATATAATATACATATGGTATATATGATATATATATATACATACACATACACACACATACATATATACATACACACACACACACACACACACACATATATATAATATACATATGGTATATATAATATACATATGGTATGTATGATATATATATATACATACACATACATATATACATACACACACACACACACACACACACACACACACACACACACATATATATATATATATATATATATATATATATATATATATATATATATATATATAGCCAGAGTACCTAGAGTTGTTTTCAAGTAGGGAACATGCGCCACACTATGTCACGACAGGGGGATTCACCTCACTTGTTCCAAGGAAAGGTACAGTATTTTTAACTATCTCAGTTTTATTCTCCCCTCTCTTTACTCTCAAATAGGCGTGTATACAAATATTGGTCTGTTTTCTTTGCTGAAGCATTATCACTGTTAAAAGTTACCTAGGTGAGATCTGGAAAGCAAAACTTAAAATATAATTTCATCTTTTGCAGTTGCTCCTTTATAGTGAATTGAAGATATTGGGAAGGAATTGGGGTTTTAGCACCAAGTCTGAAGAGTATCAACCAATCTATACATTTATATATGTGTATGCACATTCAGAAAATAAAATAATGAACATTAACCATCCAGCAGCAGGTTGGATTAATAATATTAATAATATCAATAATATTAATATTATATATTATATTATATAACATAAAGTGTAATAATAACATATACTATTATATATTAATTATATTATATATTATAAAATATTATTATATATTATATATTATATATTATATATTATATATTATATATTATATATTATATATTATATATTATATATTATATATTATATATTATATATTATATATTATATATTATATATTATATATTATATATTATATATTATATATACTAACCCTAATTATATATAATATAATATATATTGTATTATATATTACATATAATATTATAATAATATTAATGTTATTAATATTATTAATCCATATCTCACATATGACATACTTGTACAAATTATGTCAGCAATAAAGTAAAACGTTTATTTGGCTACCTTTCATGTTTTAAAAGCAAAGATGAAATGTTGTATTTTACAAACATGAATTTTCTTTTAGAAAAATATCCAGTAGGTTTAGTGTTCAGTGTTTTTCTATTGGTTGTTTTGAGTATTTACTTCAACTGATTTCTTAGATTAAGTAATTGCATGTATTTTTATTCCATGAGATGTATATGTTGCATCTATATATACAGTCTTAGAAGGATAGAAGAAAAATGCCTGAGGCTATTTATAAACACACTTATTAATCTTAGATATATTCAATTATGTTCATGGGGAGGGACAATCAGTTCAGTTTAAGTCCTGTGTATAATCATAAACATTATCAACTGGTTTTGTTCTTAAGTTTACAACATACTGAATAGTATTGAGCTTGACTTTTTTCAACTGGTTTAAGAACCTTTAAATCAGAGGCAGTATTTTTATTTAAAGCATGTACACGACATGCTTTCAAAACCTGATTAGATTAACCATAATAAATTCAACTTGTACTCTTATTGAACATTTAAAATAATAAATGATAGAAAATAATATTTCAAAAAGCAAGGATTTTGATTTCCCTTGGTGTTTATGTCTAAAGAAAGAAAGCAGAGTTCCATCTGCTTTCTTCTACATCAGCTTCTCCAGGTTATTCTGAAGTCAATCTTACATCTATATTCTTTTCATTTATATCATTTGTCTCTAAGTGGAAATGTCTAATGTCTATACACCTACTGCTATTTACTATATCATCAGTGTTTACATTTCCCTGTCACAGAAGTGACTTGTTTCTGTACTTGAGGTACAAAGTCAACAATTGAGGTAGAAAGTCAGGCAAATGCTTTATTTCATCACTGATTAATCAGCCTCTTGTAACTCTTTTTGGCCCAGGGTCTTATTATGTAACCCCAGCTAACCTAGAACTGGCTATGTAGACCAAGCTGACTGAACTCACAGATATGGACACTGGATCCCCCTTCCAAGGGCTGAGATTAGATGTATACAGCACCAGTCCAAGCCGTACTGCCTTTTAAATCTCAGGTTCTGTTGCATTTATTTATTTGTTCATTTTGTAATACTGAATTACTAAATGTAAAGTACTTAGGAAATATTTATGTGCTTAGTCATATGCACACGGGCACACATAGAGGCACACGGCAACAACTAGATTCATTGAAGAAATGAATAAAAAGAAAACAAGGGCAGTATATAGGAGGAAAGGAAAGGGGGAAATGTAATTGTCTAAAAAAAATTTAAAAAGGACAAAAAAAAAGTGCAGCACTGTGCAGTACAAACCCCTGTAGAACTGCACTGATCCTCTAATAAGGAGCATAGGTCACTTCAACAGAGATTAGGAGTGGGTTGCAGGTAATATGCTGTTTTTAAAAACATAGTCTGTTAGTTTTCACTAATAAATTTGAAGGATCTTACATATAGTATATATATGTAATATATATGTATATATTATTATATCATACACATATTAATATATATGTGTAATATATAATATATATGTAATATATATATGTAATATATAATATATAATTTATATATGTGTATGTAATATATAATATATGGATGTAATATATGTACTGTATATGTAATGTATAATATGCATAACATATATGTGTAATATATAATATATATGTATGTAGTATGTGTAATATATATGTAATATATAATATATATGTATATGTAATATATGCATGTCATATATGTAATATATAATATATATGTGATATGTGTAATATATGTATGTCATATATGTAATATATGTATATAATATATATTATATATGTAATATATATAATATATGTGTGTAATATATGTAATATATCCATGCATATATATATCCATGCATATAAATATATCCATGGAGATATATATATATATATATATATACACACACATATACTGAATATATATATCATATATATATATATCCAAAGTATCTAGACTTGTTTTCAAGTCGGGGAAATGAGCCATACCAAATCATGACATGGGGATTCCTCTAACTTGTTCCAAGAAAGTCAAGAATGTAACAAAGGAAAGTAAACACTAAGAATCAGAGTTAAAGAGAAGGCAGATCACATGCGATTATTGTCAGGAATTACACATTTATTTTGAATGATACATGTATGTTGAGCTTTATCTTAGCATAGATGTGAGCTTGGCTGTATATTAAACCTGACAATGTTGATCAGATCATAGTGTGGTCAGGAAAGGTCGCAGCATTAGGAGAGTATTACAGGAGCAAGTAAAGATGGAGTTGCCTCAGATAAGAATTACAATTGCTGAGAATGGTATGGCTCGTGAGATTTTTGAGCCTGACATCTAAAAGGACGGGTTCATGTTAAAATGGTTGTTCATGTTAAAATGGTCACATGTTACAGGTTTTCAGAGTCAAAATAGTTTATATACAGGAGTTTGGTTAGTGCTTTGTTAAATTTGCCTTAGAATAGATCCGAAGTAGAGATGTCCTGGTGCACAGGTAAAACTCGGCCGTTCAAGAGAGAGGTCTGGTAGTGAACTATATCTTTGATGGTTAGTGACATTTACATAATATTAAAAAATAATAATAAGCTGCAGGACTGGATGAGGAGGGCATGGATGTTAGGTCTTTCCTTCAGTTCCTCCCTCACCTTCACTGGATTTCAGCTGTCAGGATGTTCTTTCCGGTGCTAAAAATTTAGCTGAACTTTTTCTCGATGCTTTTAGAATCATTTCCCATTCATAAATTTTACATTTTTTCCTTTCTGTCCTCTCCTAATTTATTTTAATATAATAATCTTATACCTTGTTTTCTATTTTTCTTTCTTTCTTTCTTTTTTTTTTTTTTTTTTTTTTTTTTTTTTTTGGTTTTTTGAGACAGGATTTCTCTGTGTAGTCCTGATTGCTGATTGTACTGGAACTTACTCTGTAAACCAGGCTGCCCTCGAATTCAGAAATCCCCCTGCCTCTGCCTCCCGAGTGCTGAGATTAATGGCGTGCACCATCAATTATTGATCATTATTGTTTATCAATTAGTATTGCTAATTATTGATTGCCATTTATTGATTGTTGAATATTGATCGGCATTGATTATTGATTGCTATTCCATCACCGTCATCCCCCTGCCTCTTCCTCCGAGTGCTGGGATTAAAGGCATGTGCCACTACTGCCTGGCGGCTTTAATACTTTAAACTTATCATGTCTTCACATTCTTCCCTCTTCTCCAATCGCCTTTAAACCTGCTAATCTAAATTGCTACCATTTAGGAAAGCCCGCCCCCTCGCGGTCATCCTAAGTAAATACAGTAAAACGTGCTTCCATTTCTGTTGTCTGCTTAAAGCCTTTCCTTCCTTCTTTTCCTTCCCCCCTCTCCTCTCTCTCTTTTCTCTCTTTTCTCCTCATCTTCTTCAATTTATTTATTTTCCTGTGTGAAAATGTTTTGCCCGAATGCATGCATGCATGTGCCTAGTGTCCACGGAGGTCAGAATAGTGGGCAGTTTCCTAGCTAAGGGCTAAGCCAGAACTCTAGTGTCTGTCCTAAGCTTTTAAGTGGAAACTCCTGAGTTTTGGAGACCAGACAAGTTAACCATATAAAATATCTATTATAAGATGATGTTATTAACAAACTTTCCAAAGTACCAACACAGTTAACATTGCTTATATACCACCCCACTTTAATGCATTTGTGCACAGGAGTCATCGTTAACACAGAGACCTTCCCTATAGAAAAGTCACAAGATTTGGAGTCCTGGGATGTAGGCCTTCATCTCCACAATCACTGCATGGGTTTATCCAGCCACTTCCAAAGAGCAAGGGTTACAAAGCATTGCTCTTAGGACTTGTCTGAGACCCTGCAATGCTGATGTATATTCTGAATTTACAAGAAGTGACTCAGGCTGGAGAGATGGCTCAGCAGGTAAGAACACCAACTGCTCTTTCAGAAGTCCTGAGTTCAATTCCCAGGAACCAGCAACCACATGGTAGCTCACAACCATCTGTAATGGAGTCTGGTGCCCTCTTCTGGTGTGTCTGAAGAGAACAATTGTGGTGTACTCATATCAAATATATATATTATATGTATTATATATATTATACATTATTATATATTATATATTATATATTTTAAACCTTAAAAAAAAAGAAGTGACTCTAGCCTCTTAGGACCAGTCTGTGGCAGGCCCATCTTCCAGTATTCTGCAACACTATAGTATTCCATTGAATATTGATGAAAATGCTGGTCTGTGGCACAAGTAAATTTGGTAAGTATTTTTACATCCTCTCATTGCATTGAAACAATCATCTCTCATTGAAACAACCCATTGAGAGAATTTCTTATGTTACCCTCAAGCTGAGTCTGAGAGCAACAGCATAGCTCACCTAAAGTCAGAAACTACTGGAGTCAGGGCAGAGCCAATAGTTAGGGTGACTGTGGGAAATTTTTGTTCAAACTCATATTCTGTTGAGGGAAGGGCTCTAAAATTCACTGTGTGGCTGTGAATTTAGTGTGTTTGGTGGGAGGATGCAGCGGTGTACATGTGATGGCCAGAGGGCAAGCTGCAGATGTCAGTTCCCCTTCTACCCTGTGGAACCTGGGAATTGGTGAAACCCAGGTCATCAAGTTTGGCAACAGATGCTTCATTTATCTCTCACCAGACCTTAGTTTTTGAAATATTTATTTTTCCCTCCTCAAGTAGAATTTTACTGTATTATCATATAAAATCTATTTTCAAAAATAAACCTTTGAGCTGGACAGTGGTGGCTCAACCCTTTAATCCCAGCACTTGGGAGGCAGAGACAGTCAGATTTCTGAGTTCAAGTCCAGCCTGGTCTACAGAGTGAGTTCCAGGACAGCCAGGGCTATACAGAGAAACCCTGTCTCGAAAAAACAAAAAAAAAAAAAAATTTATCTTTTCTTGAACCTCTCTTTCTTCATCCCTTATGACCATTTTTCTTACTGAAGTGTCAGAACACTGAGACTACTACCTGATGTGATCTGGCAGGTACACGCTGGAACAAAAACCAGAGCCCAGTTCTGCCAATACTCTTGTTCTTTCCATTTTGAGTCTGGGAAGAAAATGTTATTTTAGAAAGAAGTATGTGGTACTCTGGCACATCTTCACCTGCATCCCACAGGTTGGGTCAAGGGATATTTGTATAAACAATGCCCATTTCTGAAGGAGTTGATGTGAGTGTGAAATAAAGTAAGAAATAACTGTATCTGTCTTGGTACCTGATTCATAGCAGTTTATTCAATCGATGATGATTAAGTCTTGACTGGAGGGGTCTATGAAACACAATGGAGATGAAATATGAAAGAAAGACACCAAGTTCTGAAATTACAGCCTTAGGAAACCACTGTTGGTCACCCCAGAGCTAGAACAGCCTGTCTGGATTGAGGCTCAGCCCAGTGGACTTGATGGAGGGGCAAGACTGTTCTATGTAGAGAAAGGGGGTAGAAAATTCTAGGCAAAGCTGAGCAAAGGCTCCAAGTAGTGAATATGTGGCCATCACTACAGGGCATATTCTAGAGACACACTGCCTGGTTTGGGATCACAACTCTACTGCTTTACATCTGAAATCTTATGCAGTTCTTTGTTCCTCCACTTTCTCAACAGAAAAAAAAATAGTACGACAATAGTAGTTACTCTTAGAGTTGTTGTAAGGCTTAATTGACACATCCAAAACACCAGAGCTTACAATCATAGCTGATGAGAGAAAAGACATGAAATAATGCTGCTGTGAACACAGCAGTAAACACTGCTGACCATGAAGGTAGAGAAGGATGGGTGTATAGCAACTACATTTGGCAGTCATGGTGTCCTTAACTGCAAAACAAACCATCTAAGTTGAGTGACAGATCCTGGTGTTGAGTAGGCAGTCACCCACTTCCTGGATGAATAAGCAGCTAAGACAAACTTGGGAGCATAGGACAAAATGGCGGTGGCAGGGGCATAGGGCACATGGCAAAGTCTGCCTCATCCCTTGGTTTCCTTCCATATCTAGCATCCTGTCCCAAAAGTTTTCTTTTTTCATTTATCCTATTTTACCTTCTACATGAAGCTTTAAGACAGAATTTGGGGCAAGATTAACTGTTTCATGCCATTTATGGGTCCTTTTCTCTTTCTTTCTCTTTTTATAGGAAAGAACAACTGGAAGCAGCAGCCAGGTACATTGTTTTTATTATGAATACCTTCCCCATTTCACCATTGTTTTTCGGGGAGGATTCAGTCCTGCATGGTGGAAAGCTGCTAGGTAGCCATATTGGTCACAAGTTAGTCTTTGGGGCTCACTCTGTTGCTGACCTTCAATTCCTCTGTCATTTTCATGTGAATTTAGTCAAGGACAACTTTATATGAATAATAGAAACAGCTATGATGTACTGAATGTCTGTCTCCTCAGAGCTAAGCTCCATAAAGGTTATCACAGATGATCTGCACAGTCACCATGTAAGAGAAGTCCTAGTATCCTCCTTTGTGTATAAGGAGACCAAGGCTCAGAATGGTTCCTCTACTCCTTCTGAATTCTCATAGGAATTAAGTAGCAAAACGAAAAATCAAAGTCAGACCTGAATGTTAAAAGAATGTTTACCATTGCACATTTTTCTATTTGTTCATTGGGCTCCTAGATGGCATTTCTGAAAGCAAATCCTGACTGCAATTCATGATCCCCATACACCTGAGGCTTTTCAATAAATCGTCAACACTGCACACTGCTGCAGAGGCAAGAGGAGGTTCAGGCTTGTGTATGACTACTTTTCTCAGCTTCCTATCCTGATGTCAAAGGTGCCCAAGGTCTGGACCCTATTCTAGTTTATAAAGCAAGGTGGATGATTCACTTTGACAAAATAGTGTGAGGTGATAAGAGGTGACAACATACAGCTAAGAGCAGTATTGATTTAAACTTATGAAGGGTTTTCTGGAAGTTTCCATGTAGCATTGTTGGATTAGAGCTGATACACACACACACACACACACACACACACACACACACAAATACACACACACACACACAATTTTCTGAAGTGGACTATAGTTGCAAGTACCTGAAACCATGGATAAGTGTACTAAATATTACTCCAAATATGCCTTAAAATGTCTGATTCTGGTTCAATTGGTAACCAAACTAAACTCTGCTCCTCTGCAAGAGCAGCAAGCGCTCTTAACAACTGTGCCTTCTCTTTAGCCCCAGCTTATTCTGAAAGTAGAACTTAATAGATTTCTTGCCCTTTTCCCCTAAATAACAAATAAAACAACTCAAGTGTTAGACACTCCACAGGTTACCTCACCAAGTAATACTAAGATTGTCTAAGAGAAATTGCCCTTTACTGGTTAACTGATTGCTAATTCTAATGGCTAATTTAGATGGCTGTTTTCTGCAGGTACCCTTGCATGCCAGCAGAGGGCATCGGATCCATTTGTCATGAGCCACCATGTCTTTGCTGAAACTTGAACCCTGGTTTTCTGAGCCATCTCACCACTATCTGTTTACTGGTTAACTGTCCAAAAAGCAAGGACTTAAAAATTGGATCAACTACCTAATCAAAAAATAGTTGAACAAGTGACATGGCAAGACCACATTTTTGTGAGGAAGGAATGGGTTGAAGAGTGCTTTCTACATGACCCTGAATCATTTAGGTTTGGGCTCCTCTGGAATGTTCCACTATTTTTATGTTATGTATCCTTGACAACCCCTCACCCCCACCCCCTTCTCACTCCCCTGGTTTATGGTTTTCTCTTTTTAAAAAGCCCCTCAGCTTGCTGGTCTTTTGTCAAACTCTACTCCTGCGAGAGTGAGCTGTTTGACCGTTGGTTGCCAACTCTCCTCCCTAATAAACCTCTGCTGATTGCATTCAGGTATGGTGTCTTGTGAGTTTGTGGGTGGCCATTACTTCCTGAGACTAGAGTAAGTGTCTCCCAAGTTTGGGGGTCTTCATTCCTAAAAATAATCTCTGTTATTCATGTTTTATTTCTCAAAATAGAATGCATGTTCCTAACCACAAAAGAACAAATGGCTGTGATAATGTTGACCATACAACCTATATTCTGTATCATTTGACATAAAGTAACAACAACAAAAAAACCAAACGTGATTGGGAGAAAAATGTGCTGTAACTTGGCACAGGACTTTGTGGTTTTGACTTTTGGAAGCTATATAACTTTCTGGTTCAGGGTGGGGCTGAGGCTGGGGTATTGCAGCTAAGCTTCTGAGTATAATTTTGTGGCTCTGATTTATCAGTAGTGACTTGATTACAATAAATTCTTATCATTTCCCTTGTCCTGTGGTTGAGTTGTGATGGATCTCAATGGACCCTGTGATGTAAAGGCAGTATGTAACCACTGTCCAGTATGAATAGTTCATAATGATGAAGAGTACAGAGGTGTGCAAAGGCTTCATTATACTAAACATGTCCATTAGGACTCTGTGGGTGTGTCCTGAGTCACAGAAAGTGTATTTAAGACTCAAGGGTGTGTCCTGAGACACAGGGGGATGTGTGTAAAACTCAGTTAACGTGTCCTGAGTCACAGGGTGCATGTTTAGCACTCAGAAGGTGAGTCCAGAGTCATAGGGGCCATGCTTAAGACTCAGGGGCATGTCCAGAGTCACAGAAGGTATGTTTAAGATTGAGGGGGCATGTCCTGAGTCACAGTGTGTATGCTTAAAACTCAGGGGGTGTGTCCTGATACACAGGGGGTGTGCTTAAGTCTCAGGAGGTGTGTTCTGAGTCACAGTGGGACAAGCTTAAGAATCAGGGAGCTTGTCCAGAGTCACAGAGAGTTTGCTTAAGACTCAGGGGAGTGGGTCCTGTGACACAGGAAGCTTGTTTAGAACTCTGTCCAGAGTCACAGGGGGTGTGTTTAAGACTCAGGAAGAATGTCCTGAGTAACTGGAGGAATGTCCTGAGTCACAGGGAACATGTTCAGGGCATGATTAAGACTCAGGAGGCATGTCCTGTGTCACTCGAGTCATGTCCTCTGTCACAGGGGGCGTGCTTAGACTCTAGCATGTATTCTTTCATGAGAATGAAGACTAGAGAATTGTGCAAAGGCTTGACCATATTGAATACACTCACAGGGTTTCTGTCTTAGTGTTTCCATTGCTATGAAGAGAAATCATGAACAAGGCAACTCCTATAAAAGCAACAGTTTAATTGGGACTGGCTTACAGTTTCAGAGATTTAGTTCTTTTTCATCATAGCAGGAAGCAAGGCAGGTATGCAAGAAAACATGATGCTTGGGAAGAAGCTGAGAGTTCTGCATCTTGATCCAAAGGCAGCCAGGAAGAGACTGTCTGCCAGGGAGCTAGTAGGAGGGACCATTGTGGGCTGGGTCAAACTTCAAAGGCCAACCCCACAGTGATGCACTTCCTCCAACAAGGCCACATCTCATAATAACTTCCTCCCACTCCCTTAGACAAGCATATTTATACTACCACATTCCACTGCCAGGCCCACATATGATTGTGCAAACACATGATTGTATAGGGACCATATTTAAAAATAGCATAATATAAAATATGAGAGGTTCAAATTAAAAGGTTCCATCATCTATACCAGTCTCATAAATGTTAAAAGTCCAAAGTTCAAAGTCTCTTCTGAGGCCATTCCAATCATGTAACTACAATCCCCTATACTTTCAAAAATAAAGCACATAATATCCATCCAAATTCACAGGATATAGGTCACCATTCCTAATCACCATTATGAGGAAATACTGGGCCAAAGAAGACAAAAGCCAGCAAGGCAATCTCCAAACTCTGCATCTCCATGTCTGATGAAAATGTGTTCTTCAGATCTCCAACTCCTTTCTGCTCTGCTCACTGCAGCACAATTCGTTCTCTTTGGCTGATTATATTTTCTGAAAGTAGGTTTTCTGAGAAAGTATCCCACAGTTCTGTAACCTAAAACTCTTGGGGTCTGCAAAATAACTTCAAAATTACAGCTTCTTGTTTCAGTATCTGGGAATCCACAGATGATCTTCTGTGCTCCTCAAAAGAAGCTGGGTCTCGTCTCCAGTTCTTCCCTCTATCGTACACTAGGTTCTGCTTGACTCCACTCAACTCCCGCTGCTGTTCTTTCTGCTCATCCCACAGGACTTACATCTTCAACATGCTGGGTTCTTCTGTGACAGTCTTCACTATGTTCCTCTCATGCTCTCTTCATGGTGCCAATCCTTATCTGCACTGCATGAAACATTCATGCCTTAAAACCAGTGCCACCTGGGTGAGTCTTACACAGGACTGAGTCAAGCTGCACCACAAGGGACAACCTTGGCTACCTCTGGAATACAACTTCTTTCTCCTCTCAGAAAATACTTACCAGAAGATGTCACCTCAGTGATTCTGGTTTCTTCTTCATCCCCACTATTTTTTTAACTACAGCCAACCAGCTTCAGTTGTCTCAGTTGTCCCTTCTGTTTTTACCTCTTAAAGCAGAGCCACATGGACAAACCAGCTGAGTTCCTCTGCCTCCTGGGGTCCAAACATGGCCCATTCTATTGCTTCATCACCAGCTTTCTATTTTTCAACAACTTCACTGCCTAAGCTCAGCTGTCCTTGAACTTGCTCTGTAGATGAACCTTGAACTCAGATCTGCATGGCTCTGTCTTCTGTATGTTGAGTAATACGTGTGTAATACTTTGCCCATACCTAAGCTTTTCATTACCTAAAACTTGTTCTGTACTAGGGTGACTTGAATCAGAGATCTGCTTGATGTTCATCTCCTGGGATTTAAGGTGTGTACCACCATTCCTGGACCTAAGTATATCCTATATCCTTTTAGACTTTAAATTAAAAACCCAGTATAGTAATCATAATCCATCAATTGTCAATTTGACAAATACTTGTATTTCCTTATGTCCACATAAAAACAATAAACCAGTTAATAATAATGCATAACATTATACAGTTCTCATCCACACAATTTCACATCCATATGTGTAGGTGGATGGAATCTTGCCATAATATCACCATTTCTTTCATACCATTGTGTATCTTTGATCACAGGATTTAGCTTCATTCAACTTCCTGGTGAGATTTTCTCTTTGAAGATAACATTTCATATTTTTCCTTTCTAAGATTACTAAGCATGATCAAAACAATCACCATGAGAGTAAACACAGGCCAAAGGCTATGATTGGCTTTCCTGAGACTTCCTTTGTCAATGCAATTAACAAAATAAACCTCTTTATTTTCAGATGAGAGCAAAAGACAACAACATTCTTCAGCAAAGCATTAAAAAACTATATACAAAGTTCAAACCACCATGAAGTTCCACTTAGTGCATGTACAAATCAAAAGTCTAAAAATTCACATTGCTTCCAACAAAAGCATGGTCAGGCCTACCAATAAGAATACTTAAGTCTGGGGTACCAACTTCTTTCTCAGATAGAATATCTATTGCTAAGAAGAGACATTGTGACCAAGACAACTGTTTTAAAGGCAAATATTTAATTGGGTCTGTCTTACACTTTCAAGTATTTAGTTCATGACCAACATAGCAGGAAGAATGTCAGCATGCAGGCAGCCATGATGCTGGAGAAGGAGCTGAGAGTTCTGCATTTTAATGAGAGGGCAGTCAGGAAGAGACTGTCTTCCAGCTGAGTGTTTGGAGAGTCTGTTTTTTACTGGCCAGAGCTCCAAAGACCACCACCCTAGGAGTTCACTTCCTTCAAAACAGTAACATCTACTCTCACAAGGCCAAACACACTAACATTGTCACTTCTTAGAGACAAGCATATTCAAATCACCACCGTTCATTCTTACTATACATTCTTTCATGCATTTAAATACGATTAGGACATGCAGATGCTTTACCACTGATTACTTTCAGAAGGTTTCTCTCTAGTATGTGTTGACGTTTGTATTCAGAGAATACTGTGGCAAGTAAAGGACTTTCCAACTTGAGGACATTCACAAGATTTCTGTCCAATTTGTGGTCTTTTATGTCTTTGGAGACTACAGTGATAAGCACAGGCTTCTCCACCTTTGTCACATTCATAAGGTTTCTCTAAAAACAGTGTTACTTGAAGTATTTGGAGAGAACATTGTCATGCAAAGACTTTTCCACATTCATGGCATTCATTCAATTTCTCTGCAGTTTGTGTTCTTTTATGTATCAGGCGATACATGTGATGCATGTGATGCAAGGGCTTAACACCTTGATGACACTGAGTCACTCTCTTGAATGTGTTCCATTATGCATCACAGATAAAAGTGAATTGTCAGTTTTTCCACAGTGATTACATTAATGAGGCTTCTCTCCAGTGTGATTAATTTGTGTATGTGTAAAGATCTATGACATGCAAAGGCTTTACCACATTGTGAATATTCAAGCAGTTTTCTCTCTGGTATGTGATCTCTCCTGTCACTGCAGATGACTGTGACTTGCAAATGCTTTACAACACTGATTACATTCATGAGGTTCCCCTCCTGTTCCTGTTCTTTTATAATAATAGAGATGCTAAAGTTGTGAAAAGTCTTTACCACGTGGATCACATTCATGTGGTTTCTTCCAATATGGGATCTTTTATGTTTTTGAGACTAGTGGGACATGCAAAGGCTTTAGCACAATGATTACATTCATAGTTCTGTCCAATATGGGTTCTTTTATGTTTTGTTGTGTAAAGCCTTTACCACATTGATTACAGTCATAATGTTTATCTCCAATGTGTGTTCTTTTATGTTTTTGGAGACTACTGTCACATGAAAAGGTGTTACCACACTGACCACATTCATAAGGTCTCTGTCTGGTATGTGTTCTTTTATGATATTAGAGATGACTCGATATTGCCACACTGATTGCATTCATAAGGTTTCTCTCCAGTATGTGTTCTTTTATGGATTTTGAGGGAACTTTGTTGTGTAAAGCCTTTACCACATTGATTGCATTCATAAGGTTTCTCTCCAGTATGTGTTCTTTTATGGATTTGGAGATGACTTTGTTGTGTAAAGCCTTTACCACATTGATTACATTCATAAGGTTTCTCTCCAGTATGTGTTCTTCACCTGTATCCCACAGGATGGGTCAAGGGATATTTTAATAAACAATACCCATTTCTGAAGGAGTTGATGTGAATGTGAAATAAAGTAAGAAATAACTGTATCTGTCTTGGTACCTGATTCATAGCAGTTAATTCAATTGATGATGATTAAGTCTTGACTGGAGGGGTCTATGAAACACAATGAAGATGAAATACAAAAGAAAGACACCAAGTTCTGAAATTACCCAGAGCTAGAACAGCCTGTCTGGATTGAGGGTCAGCCCAGTGGACATGATGGATGGGCAAGACCATTCTATGTAGAGAAAGGGGGTAGAAAATTCTAGGCAAAGCTGAGCAAAGGCTCTGAGTAGTGAATATGTGGCCAGCATGTGGTGTACTCCATCACTACAGGGCATATTCTAGAGACACACTGCCTGGTTTGGGATCACAATTCTACTGCTTTACATCTGAAATCTTATGCGGTTCTTTGTTCCTCCACTTTCTCAACAGAAAAAAATAGTATGACAATAGTAGTTACTCTTAGAGTTGTTGTAAGGCTTAATTGACACATCCAAAACACCAGATCTTACAATAATAGCTGATGAGAGAAAAGACATGAAATAATGCTGCTTTAAACACAGCAGTAAACACTGCTGCCCATGATGGTAGAGAAGGATGGGAGTATAGCAACTATATTTGGCAATCGTGGTGTCCTTATCTGCCTCAACTGCAAAACAAACCATCTAAGTTGAGTGACAGATCCTGGTGTTGAGTAGGCAGTCACCCACTTCCTGGATGAATAAGCAGCTAAGACAAACTTGGGAGCATAGGACAAAATGGCGGTGGCTGGGGCATGGGGCACATGGCAAAGTCTGCCTCATCCCTTAGTTTCCTTCCATATCTAGCATCCTGTTCCAAAATGTTGCTTTTTGCATTTATCCTATTTTACCTTCTACATGAAGCTTTAAGACACATTTTGGGGCAAGATTAACTATTTCATGCCATTTATGGGTCCTTTTCTCTTTCTCTCTTTCTCTTTTTATAGGAAAGAACAACTGGAAGCAGCAGCCAGGTACATTTTTTTTTATTATGAATACCCTCCCCATTTCACCATTGTTTTGTGGGGAGGATTCAGTCCTGCATGGTGGAAAGCTGATGGGTAGCCATGTTGGTCACAACTTAGTCTTTGGGGCTTACTCTGTTGCTGACCTTCAATTCCTCTGTCATTTTCATGTGAATTTAGTCAAGGACAACTTTATATGGATAATAGAAACAGCTATGATGTACTGAATGTCTATCTCCTCAGAGCTAAGCTCCATAAAGGTGATCAGCACAGCTGATCTGCACAGTCACCATGTAAGAGAAGTCCTAGTAACCTCCTTTGTGTACAAGGAGACCAAGGCTCAGAATGGTTCCTCTATCCCTTCTACATACTCACAGGAATTAAGTAGCAAAATGAAAAATCAAAGTCAGACCTGAATGTTAAATGAATGTTTACCGTTGTACATTTTTCTGTTTGTTCATTGGGCTCCTAGATGGCATTTCTGAAAGCAAATCCTGACTGCAATTCATGATATCCATACACCTGAGGCTTTTCAATAAATCATAAACACTGCAGACTGCTGCAGAGGCAAGAAGAGTTTCAGGCTTGCGTATGACTACTTTTCTCAGCTTCCTATCCTGATGTCAAAGGTGCCCAAGGTCTGCACCCTATTCTAGTTTATAAAGCAAGATGGATGATTCATTTTGACAAAATAGTGTGAGGTGATAAGTGGTGACAACATACAGTATTGATTTAAACTCATGGAGTGTTTTCTGGAAGTTTCCATGTAGCATTGTTGGATTAGAGCTGATACACACACACACACACACAAACATACACACAGACACACATACACACACATACACAAACACACACACACACAATTTTCTGAAGTGGACTATAGTTGCAAGTAACTGAAACCATGGCTAAGTGTACTAAATATTATTCCAAATATGCCTTAAAATTTCTGATTCTGGTTCAATTGGAAACCAAATTAAACTCTGCTCCTCTGCAAGAGTAGCAAGCACTCTTAACAATTGTGCCATCTCTTTGCCCCAGCTTATTCTGAAAGTAGAACTTAATAGATCCCTTGCCCTTTCCCCTTAAATAACAAATAAAACAGCTCAAGTGTTAGACACTCCACAGGTTACCTCACCAAGTAATACTAAGATTGTCTAAGTGAAATTGCCCTTTACTGGTTAACTGATTGCTAATTCTAATGGCTAATTTAGATGGCTTTTTTCTTCAGGTACCCTTGCATGCCAGCAGAGGGCATCAGATCCATTTGTCATGAGCCACCATGTCTTTGCTGGGACTTGAACACTGGTTTTCTGAGCCATCTCACCAGTATCTGTTTACTGGTTAACTGTCCAAAAAGCAAGGACTTAAAAATTGGATCAACTAGTTAATCAAAAAATAGTTGAACAAGTGACATGGCAAGACCACATTTTTGTGAGGAATGGGTTGCAGAGTGCTTTCTACATGATCTTGAATCATTTAGGTTTGGGCTCCTCTGGAATGTTCCACTATTTTTATGTTATATATCCTTGACAACCCCTCATACACACACACCCTTCTCACTCCCCTGGTTTATGGTTTTCACTTTTTCAAAAGCCCCTCAGCTTGCTGGTCTTTTGTCAAACTCTACTCCTGGAAGAGTGAGCTGTTTGACTGTTGGTTGCCAACTCTCCTCCCTAATAAACGTCTGCTGATTGCATCCAGGTATGGTGTCTTGTGAGTTTGTGGGTGGCCGTTACTTCCCGAGACTAGAGTAAGGGTTTCCCAAGTTTGGGGGGTCCTCATTCCTAACAATAATCTGTTATTAATGTTTTATTTCTCAAAATATAATGCATGTTCCTAACCACAAAAGAACAAATGGCTGTGATAATGTTGACCATACAACCTACATTCTGTATCATATGACATAAAGTGACAACAACAAAAAACCAAATGTGATTGGAAGAAAAATGTAGCTGCAACTTGGCACAGGACTTTGTGGTTTTGACTTTTGGAAGCTATATAACTTTCTGGTTCAGGGTGGGGCTGAGGCTGGGGTATTGCAGCTAAGCTTCTGAGTATAATTTTGTGGCTCTGATTTATCAGTAATGACTTTATTACAATAAATTCTTATCATTTCCCTTGTCCTGTGGTTGAGTTGTGATGGATCTCAATGGACCCTGTGATGTAAAGGCAGTATATAACCACTGTCCAGTATGAATAGTTCATAATGATGAAGCCTACAGAGGTGTGCAAAAGCTTCATTATACTAAACATGTCCATTAGGACTCTGTGGGTTTGTCCTGAGTCACAGAAGGTGTATTTAAGACTCAAGGGTGTGTCCTGAGACACAGGGGGATGTGTGTAAAACTCAGTTAATGTGTCCTGAGTCACAGGGTGCATGTTTAGCACTCAGAAGGTGAGTCCAGAGTCATAGGGGCCATGCTTAAGACTCAGGGGCATGTCCAGAGTCACAGAAGGTATGTTTAAGATTGAGGGGGCATGTCCTGAGTCACAGTGTGTATGCTTAAAACTCAGGGGGTGTGTCCTGATATACAGGGGGTGTGCTTAAGTCTCAGGAGGTGTGTTCTGAGTCACAGAGGGTGTGTCCTGAGTCACAGTGGGGCAAGCTTAAGAATCAGGGAGCTTGTCCAGAGTCACAGAGAGTTTGCTTAAGACACAGGGGAGTGTGTCCTGTGACACAGGAAGCTTGTTTAGAACTCTGTCCAGAGTCACAGAGGGTGTGTTTAAGACTCAGGAAGAATGTCCTGAGTAACTGGAGGAATGTCCTGAGTCACAGGGAACATGTTCAGGGCATGTTTAAGACTCAGGAGGCATTTCCTGTGTCACTGGAGTCATGTCCTCTGTCACAGGGGGCGTGCTTAGACTCTAGCATGTATTCTTTCATAAGAATGAGAACTAGAGAATTGTGCAAAGGCTTGACCATATTAAATACACTCACAGGGTTTCTGTCTTAGTGTTTCCATTGCTATGAAGAGATATCATGAACAAAGCAACTCCTATAAAAGCAACAGTTTAATTGGGGCTGCCTTACAGTTTCAGAGATTTAGTCCTTTTTCATCATAGCAGGAAGCAAGGCAGGTATGCAAGAAAACATGATGCTTGGGAAGAAGCTGAGAGTTCTGCATCTTGATCCAAAGGCAGCCAGGAAGAGACTGTCTGCCAGGGAGCTAGTAGGAGGGACCATTGTGGGCTGGATCAAACTTCAAAGGCAAACACCACAGCGATGCACTTCCTCCAACAAGGCCACATCTCATAATAACTTCCTCCCACTCCCTTAGACAAGCATATTTATACTACCACATTCCACTGCCTGGCCCACATATGATTGTGCAAACACATGATTGTATAGGGACCATATTTTAAAATAGCATAATATAAAATATGAGAGGTTCAAACTAAAAAGTTCCATCATCTATACCAGTCTCATAAATGTTAAAAGTCCAAAGTTCAAAGTCTCTTCTGAGGCCATTCCAATCATGTAACTACAATCCCCTATACTTTCAAAAATAAAGCACATAATATCCATCCAAATTCACAGGATATAGGTCACCATTCCTAATCACCATTGTGAGGAAATACTGGGCCAAAGAAGACAAAAAGCCAGTAAGGCAATCTCCAAACTCTGCATCTCCATGTCTGATGAAAAAGTGTTCTTCAGATCTCCAACTCCTTTCTGCTCTGCTCACTGCAGCACTATTCGTTCTCTTTGGCTGATTATATTTTCTGAAAGTAGTTTTCCTGAGAAAGTATCCCACAGTTCTGTAAACTAAAACTCTTGGGGTCTGCAAAATAACTTCAAATTACAGCTTCTTGTTTCAGTATCTGGGATCCACAGACGATCTTCTGTGCTCCTCAATAGAAGCTGGGTCTCGTCTCCAGTTCTTCCCTCTATCGTACACTAGGTTCTGCTTGACTCCACTCAACTCCTGCTGCTGTTCTTTCTGCTCATCCCACGGGACTTACATCTTCAACATGCTGAGTTCTTCTGTGACAAACTGTCTTCACTATGTTCCTCTCATGCTCCCTTCATGGTGCCAAGCCTTAGCTGCACTGCATGAAACATTCATGCCTTAAAACCAGTGCCACCTGGGTGAGTCTTACACAGGACTGAGTCAAGCTGCACCACAAGGGACAACCTTGGCTACCTCTGGAATACAACTCCTTTCTCCTCTCAGAAAACACTTACCAGAAGATGTCACCTCAGTGATTCTGGTTTCTTCTTCATCCCCACTAATTTTTTTAACTACAGCCAACCAGCTTCAGTTGTCTCAGTTGCCCCTTCTGTTTTTGCCTCTTAAAGCAGAGTCACATGGACAAACCAGCTGAGTTCCTCTGCTTGCTGGGGCTGTAACATGGCCCATTCTATTGCTTCATCACCAGCTTTCTATTTTTCAACAACTTCACTGCCTAAGCTCAGCTGTCCTTGAACTTGCTCTGTAGATGAACCTTGAACTCAGATCTGCATGGCTCTGTCTTCTGTATGTTGAGTAATACATGTGTAACACTTTGCCCTTACTTAAGCTTTTCATTACCTAAAACTTTTTCTGTACTAGGTGACTTGAATCAGAGATCTGCTTGATGTTCATCTCCTGGGATTTAAGGTGTGTACCACCATTCCTGGACCTAAGTATATCCTATATCCTTTTAGACTTTAAATTGAAAACCCAGTATAGTAATCATTATCCGTCAATTGTCAATTTGACACATACTTGTATTTCCTTATGTCCACATAAAAACAATAAACCAGTTAATAATAATGCATAACATTATACAGTTCTCATCCACACAATTTCACATCCATATGTGTAGGTGGATGGAATCTTGCCATAATATCACTATTTCTTTAATACCATTGTGTATCTTTGAACACAGGATTTAGCTTCATTCAACTTCCTGGTGAGATTTTCTCTTTGAAGCTAACATTTCATATTTTTCCTTTCTAAGATTACTAAGCATGAGCAAAACAATCACCATGAGAGTAAACACAGGCCAAAGGCTATGATTGGCTTTCCTGAGACTTCCTTTGTCAATGCAATTAACAAAATAAACCTCTTTATTTTCAGATGAGAGCAAAAGACAACAACATTCTTCAGCAAAGCATTAAAAAACTATATACAAAGTTCAAACCAACCTTAGTACATATGTGTTCGAATAGCATGGCCCATGAAGTTCCACTTAGTGCATGTACAAATCAAAAGTCTAAAAATCCACATTGCTTCCAACAAAAGTATGGTCAGTTCTACCAATAAAAATAGTTAAGTCTGGGGTACCAACTTCTTTCTCAGATAGAATATCTATTGCTAAGAAGAGACATTGTGACCAAGACAACTGTTTTAAAGGCAAATAGTTAATTGGGTCTGTCTTACACTTTCAAGTATTTAGTTCATGACCAACATAGCAGGAAGAATGTCAGCATGCAGGCAGCCATGATGCTGGAGAAGGAGCTGAGAGTTCTGCATTTTAATGAGAGGGCAGTCAGGAAGAGACTGTCTTCCAGCTGAGTGTTTGGAGAGTCTGTTTTTTACTGGCCAGAGCTCCAAAGACCACCACCCTAGGAGTTCACTTCCTTCAAAACAGTAACATCTACTCTCACAAGGCCAAACACACTAACATTGTCACTTCTTAGAGACAAGCATATTCAAATCACCACCGTTCATTCTTACTATACATTCTTTCATGCATTTAAATACGATTAGGACATGCAGATGCTTTACCACTGATTACTTTCAGAAGGTTTTTCTCTAGTATGTGTTGACGTTTGTATTCAGAGAATACTGTGGCAAGTAAAGGACTTTCCAACTTGAGGACATTCACAAGATTTCTGTCCAATTTGTGGTCTTTTATGTCTTTGGAGACTACAGTGATAGGCAAAGGCTTCTCCACCTTTGTCACATTCATAAGGTTTCTCTAAAAACAGTGTTACTTGAAGTATTTGGAGAGAACATTGTCATGCAAAGACTTTTCCACATTCATGGCATTCATTCAATTTCTCTGCAGTTTGTGTTCTTTTATGTATCAGGCGATACATGTGATGCATGTGATGCAAGGGCTTAACACCTTGATGACACTGAGTCACTCTCTTGAATGTGTTCCATTATGCATCACAGATAAAAGTGAATTGTCAGTTTTTCCACAGTGATTACATTAATGAGGCTTCTCTCCAGTGTGATTAATTTGTGTATGTGTAAAGATCTATGACATGCAAAGGCTTTACCACATTGTGAATATTCAAGCAGTTTTCTCTCTGGTATGTGATCTCTCCTGTCACTGCAGATGACTGTGACTTGCAAATGCTTTACAACACTGATTACATTCATGAGGGTCCTCCCCTGTTCCTGTTCTTTTATAATAATTTAGATGCTAAAGTTGTGAAAAGTCTTTACCACGTGGCTCACATTCATGTGGTTTCTTCCAATATGGGATCTTTTATGTTTTTGAGACTAGTGGGACATGCAAAGGCTTTAGCACAATGAATACATTCATAGTTCTGTCCAATATGGGTTCTTTTATGTTTTGTTGTGTAAAGCCTTTACCACATTGATTACAGTCATAATGTTTATCTCCAATGTGTGTTCTTTTATGTTTTTGGAGACTACTGTCACATGAAAAGGTGTTACCACACTGACCACATTTATAAGGTCTCTGTCTGGTATGTGTTCTTTTATGATATTAGAGATGACTCGATATTGCCACATTGATTGCATTCATAAGGTTTCTCTCCAGTATGTGTTCTTTTATGGATTTGGAGATTACTGTGATCTGAAAAGGCTTTACCACATTGATTACATTCATAAGGTTTCTCTCCAGTATGTGTTCTTTTATGTCTTTGGAGATTACTGTGATCTGAAAAGGCTTTACCACATTGATTACATTCATAAGGTTTCTCTCCAATATGTGTTCTTTTATGGATTTTGAGGGAACTTTGTTGTGTAAAGCCTTTACCACATTGATTGCATTCATAAGGTTTCTCTCCAGTATGTGTTCTTTTATGGATTTGGAGGGAACTTTGTTGTGTAAAACCTTTACCACATTGATTACATTCATAAGGTTTCTCTCCAGTATGTGTTCCTTCATGGATTTGGAGGGAACTTTGTTGTGTAAAGCCTTTACCACATTGATTGCATTCATAAGGTTTCTCTCCAGTATGTGTTCTTTTATGGATTTGGAGATTACTGTGATCTGAAAAGGCTTTACCACATTGATTGCATTCATAAGGTTTCTCTCTAGTATGTGTTCTTTTATGGATTTGGAGATGACTTTGTTGTGTAAAGCCTTTACCACATTGATTACATTCATAAGGTTTCTCTCCAGTATGTGTTCTTTTATGGATTTGGAGGGAACTTTGTTGTGTAAAGCCTTTACCACATTGATTGCATTCATACGGTTTCTCTCCAGTATGTGTTCTTTTATGGATTTGGAGATGACTTTGTTGTGTAAAGCCTTTACCACATTGATTACATTCATAAGGTTTCTCTCCAGTATGTGTTCTTTTATGGATTTGGAGACAACTGTGAAATGAAAAGGTTTTACCACATTGATTGCATTCATAAGGTTTCTCTCCAGTATGTGTTATTTTATGTCTTTGGAGATGATTGTGACTTGAAAATGGTTTTCCACTTTGGTTACATTCATATGGTTTCTTTCCCGTATAACTTCTTTCATGTCTGCAACAGGAATGGGCACATGTGAAAGGTTTACCAGATTCATTAGCCTGATCAATCATTTTAGAATATGAATAAATTTTACAGTTTATCTAATAATAAAAAACACTCAAATCTTAAGGTTTTATTGCTTTGATGTTCATGGATGTACTTTCTCACTGCGGGTTGCTTTACCTCTTTGAAAATTCTTGTGATGATGGGAACATTTATTACATGGCTCACATTTATAACATCATTTTTCTATATGAGATTTCTTTATGTTGTTTTAACATGTCATAAGAAATATGGGACAACTCAGAGCATTAAAACACTGATTGCATTCTTAGTTTTTCCTGTAGTGTGCATCACACAACAGTAGCACTGTGAACCAAGGTTTAACAAAAGAATTTACATATTTCTCGTACCCACAGAGATTTTCTGAAGTGTGACGTTGGGGATATTCCCAGTAAAGTCAGGTAACCAATTAATTGCAAACATTTATCATATTCAGAAAGTCTACCAAAGGCAGAATATTACATATCATCTCATTGTTCTGTACTAGGTAGGGGTACGTTGTTTCTTTTAGTATCTCTATGCTCACAGGGTTTCATTCATTCTGACAACTGATACACCCATTAAAAAGGAAGAACAAATGAACGTTTTCCACATTGAATTCACACACATTGACTTTTTGTTCATTGCAGACATGATTAATGTTTCTCCAGGACAACTTTCTTGACCTCATCATAAACTAAAAAGTTTCACTACAAGAACATGAGTATCACCAACTTTATCATGGAGTATTTGCTTATTAGAAGGTTATGGATACATGTTTCTCACTATTCATAGTGCAACATCTAAATGTTATGAGACTATACAAATTGATAGTTCCACAACATAGTTCTAATGGAGATACAAATCAAATAAAGGAATCACTTAAGGCATTGTTTCCTTCTCTTCTTTCTTATGGAACTGCCTTGGAAACAGCAATCAGATAACTGACATTAAGGAACATAGTTTTTGGAGAATATTATAATCATAGCTACAATAAAAGGACTGATATTTTACACACTTGCTTTTCTTTGAAGCTTCCAGATCATAGTAAAATTTTCTCACAGGCGTATTTGTATTAGCTTAAATATTAAAATTACCTTTCATGACTTCTAGAAGTTTGATGTAGTTGTTCTTCAGTATGATGGTCTTCCAAATTATAGCCTGAAACCAAGTTACCAGAAAATAAATAATATGGTATTGGAATTAGGCAAAATTCAAGTTACACTGAATTTTCACAGCAATGAACCTGATTTATTCAACTCAATATTACTTGTTCTCTATTGAAATAAGAAACAATCATCAATAACTCAGAAACATTTCTTTTATATTGAAAAGCAAATGAAAATTCAGTCTTACCAATAGCAGTGAGGTTCCAGTAGGTCTCAAGCATCACATCTTTGTAGAGTTTCTTCTGGGAAGGATCCAGCAAATTCCACTCTTCCTCAGTGAAGTTCACGTGCACATCATCGAAACTCACTGTTTCCTAAAATATCACATACATGTGTACAACACAAAGCCTGATACAGACATTATTGCAAAGTAAAGGTATGCTTCCTAGACAATATAATCTTATAATTTACATGAATCCTCCACTTATTTGCTGACACACAAATTATACTCACCATGTCAGTTTAGAAGAAACTTGAAACATTGACACCTGTATCACTCCTGAACCCTTTGAATAGGATATAGCCTTGCAACACAAATGGCAATTGATAGCGATATGCAGGGGGAAACAGATCAACTATACTGAGCACACATCTGAAAAGCTGTATGAACAATTACTAACTACAAATGTGATGGAAAGCTGTGTGTTTTTGTTCATGTCTTTAATCACAGAGGTACAGGCAGGTGTATGTCATTGAGCTGAATGCCAGCTCGGTCTATGCAATGAGTTTCAGAACAGCAAAAGTTACATGTTAAGAACCTCACTCTGCTACAAAAATAAAGCAGGAAACAAAAATGATAGAATGAACTCACAGTTCTTTACTGAAGTTACTGCAAAGAATTATGCATTCACTGCAGTTCTGTATTCATTTTGCATAAGCATAAATTGATCCAGTTTAAACAGCAACATAAATTAAATTTTACTAAAAGGAAATGCGTTTTAACAGTTAAAAATGAACAGATGAAAATATTAGTATATTTTTTTGTATATGTTTTTGTTTTTGGGGTTTTTTTGTTTTGTTTTGTTTTGATGTTTTCCAAGACAGGGTTTTTCTGTGTAGCCCTGGCTGTCCCGAAACTCACTTTTTAGACCAGGCTGGCCTCAAACTCAGAAATCCACATGCCTCCACCTCTTAAGTGCAGAGATTAAAGTCGTCCACCACCACTGCCTGTCAACAATGACACATCTTAACAGGCAACCTTTCAACCCTTCAGCTGGGATTCCTGAGGGTTTCAGGGTTCCAGTCCATGCACCAAGATATTGTGCCCAAGTCACTGGCATCCCAGAGACCACAAAGAACCTATTGCAATGCAAATACACAAAGGTCTGTACTATGAGCTCGGAAACAAGAATTCACACCAGTCAATCTCACATCAGGTCCAAACTGAGAGACCAAGTCTAAGGGTGCTGAGTATTTATTGCAGCTACAGCAAGCTTGCGGCATTAACATACAGGTCAGCAACTTACTTTTTAAGAAATTGTATGAGGGGCTGGTGAAGGGGCCGGAGACGCCATGTTGGGCCGGGAAGGTAGCAAAAAGAAGCCCCTGAAACAGCCCAAGAAGCAAGCCAAGGAGATGGACGAGGAAGATAAAGCTTTCAAGCAGAAACAAAAGGAGGAACAGAAGAAACTTGAGGAGCTAAAAGCCAAGGCCGCGGGGAAAGACCCCCTGGCCACAGGTGGAATTAAGAAATCTGGCAAAAAGTAAGCTGTTCCTCACATCAGAGGTGATGGTGACCCTCCTCTATCATTCCTATGTAAACATCTGGATTCCCTGCCATAACATCTTTGCCACTACAGCTATAGTGAAATGTTACCCTGTAACCTGTCAAACATCTGGATTCCCTGCCATAACATCTTTGCCACCTAATAGCTAGAATGAAGTGTTACCCTGGAGCCTGTTGTTATACATTGTAATAAACTTTAAAAAAAAAAAAACAATGAATAAAGTGAACAATACAATGTATCATTGTCTCTAGTGTTCAGCTGTTCCTACCTCAGCTGTGAATTTAAAGTGAACCCAGTCTAGAATCCCAGCAGAGCCTACTGTTCCATCATCATTGTATTCTGAATTCTGTACCACTTTGGATTAAACCATCTCATTTAAAGGCAAAAAAAAAAAAAAAAAAAAAAAAAAAAAAAAAAAAAAAAAAAAAAAAAAAACTAAAAAAAAAAGAAATTGTATATCTGGCATAATTGGCAATAAAAAACCAGGGGATAAAACCATATGACAACTATGATGGGTAGGCTAACCTTTTTTTTCCTCTTTAAGATTTATTAATCTATATGTAGCTAAACCTTGCTATTGTACCTTGACTGGCTGTTGATAAGAGGGTTTTGTCATAGGATGTCTGCTCAAGTGGACCTTGTGCAATCTCAAAAACAGAGTTGTTTGGACTTCATAATCTCATCTTTTTGACTAAGCCCCTTATTAACAAAAGATACTACTGTTTACCTGCAAGCCATGCCTGAGAGTAAAACAAGTACGTTATCCAAAGACGTACTTCATTGTCTGTTACTGCAAACCATAATATCAGTTGCCCTTACAACTGGCACAGAATACAAGTGGCCCTCACCATTGGAAAAGAATACTAGTGGAAATTACCTCTCCCCTTGTGCCAGCCTCTTAAAGATACTGCAGACAATCCCCACTTGCCCTTCCTTTCCTGCCTCATCCCTGTATCATAGCCCCCACTTAGGCAGTTAGTTCCTGTTCACCAACATGTCATGCCTAAAAGGACACAAAATAACTTTTCCATAGATCTACCACAATATTTTTTATCCTAAATTCAATTTTCACAGTTGCCTCTAGTACTGTACTAAACACCAGAAGCAGCCTAACCTCACTGATGACAAAGTCTTCTTGTAGATTACTAAGATCATCTCTTCCTGCCCACCTCTTCTCCCTCCCAGCTTTCAACATTAGCAAGCATTCCCTCTAGAACATAACAAACAAACAGGTCAGTAAAAGAGGCAACACTCAGCCAAGGCTCTCTGCAAATCCACACATTAAACAGTAACCCAGGAACAAAACTCCCACCCAAACAAGACAAATCCAAAAATAAGTACATAAATCAATAATCACTTCAAACCCAGAGGCCTAGACACCGACATTGAAATATAATAAATAACAACCAGGAAAGTAAGTCACCAAGAAATCCAAGCTGTCCTATCACTGCAGGTCCTGAGAAATTAAATCATGCAACAGATAAGGTACAAAAGATGTTGTTTGGGGGAAGGGATAGAGGCACAGAAGAGGACCTGCAGACAGGCAGACAGACAGGGAGCAGAGAGACAGACCTGAGAGTAGAGAAAGAGAATAGAGGGGCATGTGCAGAGAACAGAGACAGGGAACAAACAGAGAGAGCTGTGTAGCTGGTGGTCCATGTATATAAAGTACACCTGACAACAGCAGCAGGTGATGGAGGCAGGGAATGACTTAAGCAGTTGCTAAGTCCCTGAGAGCAGAGCATTGAAATTGCCTGGGCACTGACAACTACAGAGACAAGGTACTGTTCTGTGGACAGGAAAGGAAGAGAGAGTCTCAGACATTAAAGGTGAATAAAACAAAATAGATACATCAGTCAAAAAATGTGGATACTAAAAGTTTTCTTGCCCTAAACAACCCGGAATTCTGCAACATATAAGAAGGAAAAAATTACAGATGACTGGAATAAAGAAAAGTGACTATCAACCCAAACGTCTAGAAAAGAGTTTCAATGAAATCATAAAGGAAACTTTTCCTAAACCAAAGAAGATGCCTGTTAATGTACAAGAAGCATCCAAAAAACCCAATGGATTGGGAAAAAAGTCCCTTTACCACATAATAAAGAAAAAGAAACACTAAACATAAAAAATAAAGCAACATAAAAAACTGAAACAGAAAAAAAATAACAAAAATTAAACAAAGCAAGAACAAGTAATGGATGAAAGCAGATCTGTTAGATTCATGCCTGTCTTCATTAAAAACAGTTTTGCTTGTTTGTGTGTTTGTTTGTTTTTGAGACAAGGTTTCTCTGTGTAGCCCTGGCTGTCCTGAAACTCACTCTGTAGACCAGGCTTGGTTCAAACTCAGAAATCTGCATGCCTTTGCCACCCAAGTGCTGGGATTAAAGGCATGAACCACCACTGTGCAGCTATGCTTGTCTTCCTAATGTATACTATAAAAGACAAAAGGGTTTGGACATATGTGCTTCAGAGTCAGAGAAATCACTCATTTCTACAAGAAAGTAACTGGTCCACATGTTTTGGGCAGATTCAGAATCAGCCATGACAGTGAAGTTACTCAGAGGTCTCCTCCTGATCTAACACATGGGGAGCATCACCAGGGACCTCACAGGTGGTCACATATGGCTAACTGTTTCCATGCAGCCCCAGAGAGGACCCAACACATCAACTCCCACTGCTCACCCACCTGCCCCTACCCATTGTGGGCAGTGATCCTGTGCTCACCATGACTCGATTTCAGAGATTCCCTGAGGTCTCCACACAGCACCCACAGCAGAGTTCAGAGCAGGACACAGAGAGCCACTTAAGACTGCACAGGAACAGTGAACTTGCAGACTGGCATCCAGAACAATCCGCCTCCTTGTCTGATTGGCAGGTCTGCATGGAAGCATTGATTGGCCAGTGAGTCTTACCACTCCTCAAGGTTAAAGTGTGCTTTTGAACATGAAAGAGAACATTCAAACAAAGAAACAAAAGCAGACAATTAACACACGTGAGCAGCAAGTAACAAAATAAAACCAGAGAGTTGAATTCAGGCTCACTTATTTCTTGCCGTATTTTTATTAACATGATTTACCTTTCCCGATGCAGCAGATTCCAGTGGTGATCACCTTCATTTCACTTCTGAATTTTTGGAAGATCCTTCTTCCAGCAATGTCCCTCACTGGGTCTCTCTTCTTCTCTCCAAATCCCAAGTCCTAAGTTCCTAGTCCTTAGTGCCTCCAAGTTCCAAGTTATTTCTTCCAAGTTCTCTTCCAAGTGCCTGATACCTAATGTGTAATTCCTATTCCAAGTTGTGCTCCAAGTTGTACCCTCTGAAGTGTCTGATTCTCTGCCACCTTCCTCTGCCTTTTATGTCTCACTTCTAAGCCATGCCTCTAAGTCATGCCTTTAATCCTGCCCTTAGGTCTTGTCTCTAAATCTGATCTCAAATTCACACTCTTAAGTCACACACCTTTAATCTCACACACCTTTAATCTAACACACCTTTAATCTCACACACCCAAGGAAAGTCCTGGGTATCCAAAGCAAGATGTTATCAGAGTGTGCTCAGCTGTTTTAGGCTATCGTAATACAAGTCTCATGCCAGGGTATATGGCTCAAGATGGCTGCAAAGCTTTCTTTCTAACCCCATCATGAGGCATTTTTTATTCTCCCAGAAGAACTGCAACCTGAGTTTTCATCACTAAAAAGCATCAGTGTTGTAGTCATAGTGAAAATTCAGATTTTTTTTTTTTGTTTTCGAGACAGGGTTTCTCTGTGTAGGCCTGGCTGTCCTGCAACTCACTCTGTAGACCAGCCAGCCTCGAACTCAGAAATCCACCTGCCTCTGCCTCCCAAGTGCTGGGATTAAAGGTGTGCACCACCACCGCCTGGCTTGAAAATTCAGATTTTTAATCATTGAGCTTCCAACCTTTTTTGGGATTGGATTGATCACTTAGAGTTTTGCTTTTTTATGTTGAAGTCCTGCATTTTTCTGAAATCTCACCAAAATTATTGGGATTTAGACCCCTGGGCTATTAGACTGGAGTCCCTAAATTAGTCCCTTACTCCCACACATTTTATAATAGTCTCCCAAGCCATAGTCTGACTGCAACTTCTTTTGGTTTTGTTCCCTGAGACTGGTAAACTCGCCCAGGAGCCTGTTTCCAAAGAAACACACCTATTTACTTAAATTTTGCTCAATTGGCTTATCCCTTTGTCGGAGAAAAAAAACGGGAATCATCTTGATGCAGAAATACAGGAAAAGTTGAGTCCCTGACAGGTGGCCCGGATCCTTCCTGGTCACATGAGGATCAATTCCCCCACCCCTCTTTTTTCTTAACTGAAAACATCAAATTCTGGACTTGATAAGTAACCTGTCCTTAGCTACTGCTTAATTCTGGGTCCAGGACCTCACTGGCTCTCCTGCTGAGTCTCCGGAGTCTGCCAGAGTTAACCCTCATCAGAACAAAGACTAAGTCTTTGTTTTGGGGAACCTCTTATAAGATGTATTGAGGTTACTTCCCCTGCATAAACAGTCCTTTCTAGCACAGGTTATCAATTGGGACCCCAATCTCAGTCTCGAGATCTCCAGCAAACTCTGGGAAGATGGGTACTACGGGATCCAAAATTGATACCTCTTGGATGTCTGCTGTGAAAATTATCTAAACTGGGGTCCTCTCAGAACTTGCCCTCCTAAACGATGCCTATTTTCATCTTTGGCTTGGTCCTAATGGACTGTAGATCATTGATCTACGTGGCCACCAGAGGGCACTTTAAACTTTAATGCTCAGCAGGTTTTTTTGTTTGTTTGTTTGTTTGTTTGTTTGAACTGTGCTCCTGCCCCTTCCTCTGTAGTTGGTGCTCAATGGCTCAATTCTTGTTGGCCAGGGTTACAACACCTGTGAATCCTCTTTTATCTGGGGATTTGGACCTGGAGTCATCTGCATGACTGAACCACAGGAGTCATTGCCCCACCCCTTCCTTGATCCCAATCTACTTCTGTCTTCTGAGACACAGGCCAAGGACCAGCCTCTGCCCCCTTACCCTCCTCCTCTGTCTCTCTTCTCACTGTCTCTCCCTCTTCCTCACTGCTACAGGTTTCATTTGATAATCAACTGCCTCCTCTTTACCCATTATCTTCCTATCCTCTTCCCTCCTCAATGCACACTCTGCCCTCTTCCTCTTCTACAACCCTACAACTCACACCCTGGTCTCTGTCCACACATTGGCTTGTCCCACAAGAATTCTCTCCTGTGGTGTCTCACATGCAGGCCTCTGGTCTTCTCTGCTCACTGTCTTCCAGGTGGCAAGAGCTGAGGGGCTTGTTCGAGTCCACATTCCTTTCTCCATGTAGGACCTCTCTCACATTGAAAAATGGCTAGGTTCCTTCTCTGCCAAAACATCCCCCTATACTAAAGAGTTCTGCTACCTTTGCCAAGCCTATAACCTAACTTGGCATGACCTTTATGCCATACAAGCTTCTGCCCTGAGTCCTGAGGAATGTGGATGGGTTCAGGCAGCCACCAGGCAGTATGCAGACCAGACCCATCTGGTGGACAATACAGCCCCTGTGGGTAATGTGGCAGTGCCCATGAGAGAACACAACAGGAATTACCAGCCAGATCAAAATGGCAACCGCAAGGTCTGCTGCCTCCTTCAAGGTGTTGAATCAGTCCCAAAGAAAGTTGTTGACTTTAATAAGCTCTGTGAAATCACACAAGCAGATGAATATCCAGTCATGTTTCTAAATTGATTATGGGAGACTATGATCCGATATACCTACCTGGACTTTGTCTCTTCCTCAGTGGAAGCCACAGTTCTTGTTACTCCTTTTATTTCTCAGCCATGGTCAGATATTCGAAAAAAGCTAAAATAGGCTGAGGGTGGTCTCCAACCTCCCATGCAGGAGTTGGTGAAAATGGATTTTAAACTCTTTAGCCCCTGGCTGAGTCTTCCCAACATGATGGGCTACAGCAGAAGGCCATGCCCCAAGCACAAGCCTTAGCAGCCACCCTGAGGCCAACAGAGGGAACTAGGGAGGTCTGCATGCCCAATCCTTCTAGGGTCAAGCCTAAGTCAACACTGCCAGGGATGTGTTTTAAGAGCAGCCGAGACGGACATTGGTATCTCAGCTGATCAACCCAAGGCAGCCCACCAAGTCATGCCCTGCCTGCTGGCAGCCTGGCTACTGGAAGTCAGAGTGCCCAGGTTTGGCTTGTCCTCTTTGCCCAGCCATGGTGGCCTAGCCCCATCCCAGCGTAACACAACAGGTAGCTGGTAAGTCCATCTCACTCCTGGTGCACTGTGGGACTACCTTCTCTGTTTTAACTCTCCATTCAGGTCCCATGATCCCATCACCAAATCTGTCATGGGGCGGGGTGGCAGGGTGTTGATGGAACCCCCTCATTTCCACCTAAGACCCTGCCATCCCCGTCTTCTTCTTTTTTTTTTTTTTTTTCGTTTTTCGAGACAGGGTTTCTCTATATAGCCCAGGCTGTCCTGAAACTCACTCTGTAGACCAGGCTGGCCTGAAACACAGAAATCCACCTGCCTCTGCCTCCCAAGTGCTGGGATTCAAGGTGTGTGTCATCAGTTATTTATCATTATTGGTTATCAATTAGTATTTCTAATTATTGATTACCATTTATTGATTATTGGTTATTGGTCGGCATTGATTATTGATTGTTATCCCATCAGCGTCATCCCCCTGCCTCTGCCTCTCGAGTGCTGGGATTAAAGGCATGCACCACCACCGCCGGCTAGTTTTGTTTTGTTTTGTTTTGTTTTGTTTTTGTCTTTTGTCATCCAAACAACTAGACCCCACCATATATGAATAGCAGCCATGTTTGGGACCCCTAGCATCATCAACAATTGAACTCACCCAGGAGGCCCTCAAGATCACCCTGTTCCAGCCCATCATGATATACTCTATCCATTGCCTTTCTGACCTGAGTCATTCCTCTCTTTCCCTCTTTTGACCCTTGAGAGTCCACATTTACTGTTCTTGGAAAACTCCCAAATCACATTGGCCTCCAAACCTGCCCTCAGCCTGGCAACCTCCCTGCATGTCCCATCATCCTCTGATACCCCTTCTCATTTCTGCCTAGGGGCAGTAGAGACACTGAGCCTACCTCAGCCCAGTCTTCTAAAGCAACCTCTCACAGACCCCCTCCCCCCAACTCACCCTCTTTATGAACTCGAGCTCTCTCATAGACAATGATCATTGCCACTAAAACAGTTGAGGCAAACCACCTCCCTGTGGTGGCCTCTTCCCAAAAGGCTGAGTTAATTGCTTTAACCAGGGTACTGCAAACAGCCAAAAACCCAACGGGCTAACATGTGTGCCTTCTTAATAGTTTATACGCACTACTTTATTTTTTTTTATTTTATATTTTATTTTTATTTTTTCATTTCTTAATTTATATTTATATTTACATTATATTTTATATTTTGTTTTACACTTATTTTATTTGTTTATTTTATATTTTTATTTTATTTTATTTTATTTTATTTTTTGGTTTTTCGAGACAGGGTTTCTCTGTGTAGCCCTGGCTGTCATGGAACTTACTCTGTAGACCAGGCTGGCCTCGAACTCAGAAATCTGCCTGCCTCTGTCTCCCAAGTGCTGGGATTAAAGGCGTGCACCACCACCATCCGGCTATATTTTATTTTATAATTTATATTATTTTCTATTTTAATTTACTTTTATTTTTATATTTTACATTTTATATTTGATGTATTTTATATTTTATTTTATCTCTATTTTATATTTTTTTCTCACCACCAAGGACACACCCATTGTCAATTCTTCCCTTATAGCAAAAACTTTGAAGGCTCTCCAACTCCCAAAGGAGGTGGTCATAATTCACTGCCAAAGGCGCCAGACCTCTCCAGACCCAGTGGCTTTGGGTTATGCCAGAACTGATTCAGTCACCCCAGGTTTGGCTTCCAGCTCCTCTACATCGAAATGCACATCCTCTTTCTGACATATTCCTACAAACCTCAATACATCAATTGTAAGTGGGCATGAATTAGGTGACTCAATGTACCAAATTTTCTACAATTTGGGAGAAAAATTGGAAAATGATGTTGTTGACTTGTGCTCTTAGTATTTCTGGAAAAATTGTTGGAGGAAAAGAATGAGTTGTATGATAAAACTGAATGGCTGCAAATGCAAATAAACATTCTAAAGGTTTCTAAGTGTGCCCTTGAAGAGAATCTTCTCTCCTGTAGTCATAGAGCTCCAGTTGCAGGAAATCAGGCTGAAGCCATCACTTTACATTTTGCTGAATTACATGGAAAATTCAAGTCTCAGCCTCAGAGGGTGTCAGCAGTGAAAGAAAGTTAAAGAAAGCAAGGGCATTAATTGGCAAAGACTGAGATCCTACAATGTGGGATGTGGATGTGTGGGTGGACCCTGTTGAAGCTGAGAACTTTGAATCTTCAGATTTTCAAGGTTTTACCTCACCTGAGGAAGTAGTACCCTCAGCCCCACCTAACCCATGCCTGTTTCACATGAGAAATTTAATCCCTCAGAGTCTGATAAACCAGCAGTGATTTTCTCTGAAGAAAATGTCAGACAAGACAATACTGATGTTCCTCAAGGCCCACCAATAGTTCCTATAACCAGACTCAAGGCAAAACAGGCCCCTACAGGGAGGTTCGGTTGGGGGGGTAGAAAGTGTAGTCCATGAGGAAATGTGCTATTCTACTAAGGAGGTTAATGAGTTTGCTGATTCATTCAAGCAGAAGTCTGGGGAATATGTGTGGGATAATAGTGGAAGGCAGATAAAACTAGATCAGGCTGAGTTTATTGACCTGGGCCCTCTGAGTGAAGATTCTAGGTTTAATATGGAAGCTCACACACTTAAAAAAGAAAGAAAGAAAATGTGTCAGAAGTTTGTTTGAATGGTTGACTGAAATATTGATCAGAAGATGGCCTACTGAAAAGGAGTTGGACACACCTGATTTGCCTTGGCTTAGTGTCGAGAAAGGGATTTTGAGGTTCAGGGAAATTGCAATGCTAGAGCAGATACATTGTGGAAAACTTATTTCTCTACATTGGAAAAGCCTGAAATATGCCCTTCTCGAATCCTATAAGGAAAAAACTGGTGAGAGGGGCACCAACACATTTGAAGTGTTTTGTTCTTGCCTTTTTCCTTGTGCCAGACCCTAGGTTTGGAGATACTGCTGTTCAATTAGATTAATTAAATGCAGTGGGCTTAATGGAGCTCTGAGATAGCAAGGACCAGGTGGCAGCAATGAATCACTAGAGACAATGCCCCGGCCTTGGGGATTCGATGAGATCCTAGGGAAGGTGGCGAAATAATGATAGAACAAGAGACATGAAGAAGAAGCACAGGTCTGAATGTCTGATCAAGTCCTTGAATTTTATTGTTCAGGCTGCATTTAAAAAGGCAAGCAGGCAGGAGGGTCATCTGACAGTCAAGGTCCAGCATCATCCGTAATTGCAGACTTCTCCAAGCCCACAAGAATTCCTACCCCAAATTACTTATCTAAATATTTTCTCACAAGCAAGAAGGCAATTAAAACATTTCTAAGCTCGAGTTGCTTATCTAATTAATATTTTCTCTCTGACAGAGCAAAATGAAGTATTCCTTAACTCAAGTTATTTACCTAACTGACATTTGCTTCCAGGCAGAAGGGAATCTTGACTCCCGGCAAGACAAGGTGATCGTAATTATCAGAATGAACAGCTTAGACAAAACGACGTTTATAATGACCTAGTCCATAATGGTCAGCACAGGAGAGGTGAAATTTATTTATTTATTTATTTATTTATTTATTTAATGTATGTGTGTGCCCTGTCACTCTCTTCAAATGCACCAGAAGAGGGGATCGAATCCCATCACAGATGGTTGTGAGCCACCATGTGGTAGCTGAAATCAGGACCTCTGGAAGAGCAGTCAGTGCTCTTAACCTCTCAGTCCTCTCTCCAGCCCCTGAGAGGTGAAATTTATAATGGCATGACTCATATGGAACTTTGGTACTGGTTAATCAGTCATGGTAAGCTCAGGTTGATCCAGTCCACTGCTGCTGCTGTTCTTGGTGATCATCTCATGGTACCAGCAGTTCCAATACACTGGGGTTTTCCGCTGCAAACTAGGCTTCACCAATAGCCTCTCATAGGCTCTCTTCATGGTGCCAAGGCTCAACTCATTTGCATGACCCCTTCAGTCCTGGACAATCAACTGCAACTGAGGCTGCACCTTCACCAGTGTTCATCCCCCACCCCTGCCTCACATGGTCACTTGCAGTCATCACCCCTCCTCACATGGTCACTCGCGGTCACAGCTTCTCTGTGCTCTCAGAAAACACTTCCCAGAAGACTTCAGACATCAGTGATGCTGGTCTCTTCTTAATCACCAATTTCTTAGCTCCAGCTAACCAGTATCAATTGTCCCTGTAAAACCTTCTATTCTGGACTCTAAAGCCAGAGCCACATGGCCCAAGCTGCCAAGTTCTACTGCTTGCTGGGGCTGTAACTTCTCCACACCCCCTTATTCTATTACCAGCTTTCTGTTTTCTGACTCCCTCTCTGCCTAAGATTGGCTTTCCTGGAACTCACTCTGTAGCTTGACCTTGAACTCTGAGATCTGTAGGTGTTTCTCCAGAGCACTAGGGCTAAAGGTGTGGTCCACCAAGGTTGGATTTAAGTAGTGGACTAATTGTAACCAGGAACTCTCATTAAAGGAAATCAGAAAATCCACAGATTGGGAGGTGAAATTCATAGTGTACATAATTACATAAAATCAACATTCAGAAAATACAAGTGCTTTGTAAGTCAGGAAGAAAGATCTAGATAACTCATAAATTAGCAAAACAATAGTAGACAACACAGAATAAGAAACCAACTAATGCACAAAATCTGTCTGGCTGAAATCAGAGGAAGGCAAAGGAAAACAGTAAGGCCCGTTACATGCCTCAGGGTGCAAATAGGCAAAGCCCACTGGCATTAGATCTCAAATATAGAGCTCTAATCTCATCTGCAGCAGGATAAAAACTGAAGTGACTAGTTTCACTATTATTGTGTTGTAGTTAATTGTGATTCCAAATCTAGCAGTGGGGAGCAGGAGAGATGGTCTAGTGATAAGAGCATGCCAATCAATAATCACTGCTAATCAATGACCAATAATGATCAATAATTGATGCCACATGCCTTTAATCCCAGCACTTGGGAGTCATAGGCAGAGGGATGACAATGAAGAAATAATGATCAATAAACAATACTAATCAATAATCAATAAACAATTCTAATCAGTAATCAATAATCAATACTAATGAATGACCCATGATCAAGCTTGATCAATAATCAAAAATCAATAATAATCAACAATCAATACTAATTAATGACTAATAATGATGCATGTCTTAGGGTTTGTATTGCTGTGGTGAAATACCATGGCAAAAGCAACTTGGGGAGGAAAAAGGTTCATTCAGCTGACATTTCCATATCACTGTTCATCGTTAAAACCAGTCGGGACAGGAACTCATGCAGAGCAGGATCCTGGAGACAGAAGCAGACGCAGAGGCAGTGGAGGGATGCTGCTCACTGGCTTGCTCCCCATGGCTTCCTCAGCCTGCTTTCTTATAGAGCCCAGGACCACCAGCGCAGGGATCCCAGCACTCCCAATGGGCTGGGCCCTCCTCCATCAATCTCTGATTAAGAAAATGAACTACAGGCTTTGTAAGAAAGAATTTTTAATTTTTTAATTGATGACGCATGCCTTTAATCTAAGCACTTGGGAGGCACAGACAAGGGGACGATAGTGATGGGATAATAATCAATAGTCAATGCTAACCAATAATCAACCAATGGTAATCAATAATTTATAAACAATAATAATTAATAACCAATAATGACTCCTGACTCCTCAATTTCCCAGCTGTGTGCTGATAAAAAATTCACTTGTTCTTGCACAGGACCCAGGTTCATTTCCCAGCATCCGCAATAGTGGCCCACAACCATCTGCCGCTGCCATTCCAAAGGATCTAATGCCTTTTTCTGTCCTTTCTGGGAGCAATGTGTGCATGTGGCGCACATATGTACGTCCAGGCAAAACTTCATACACGTAACACAATAAACACTAAGAATGGTGATAGGCTACAGGATGTAGATGACAGGTTTTGGTAAATTCCTGTATAAATAGGCCCAAGGGCTACAAGTAATTCACTGACTTTGTTGCTGTTGTTTAATGATGTTGCTATTCAAATTCAAGACTCTTGAGATTCTCAAGACTGCTGGGCGGTGGTGGCGCACGCCTTTAATCTCAGCACTCACGAGACACAGGCAGGGGGATGACAGTGATGGAAGAATAATCAATAATCAATGCTAATCAATAATCGATAAGTGGTAATGCTTAATAATCAACACTAATCTATAAACAATAATGATCAACAATTGATGGCACACACCTTTAATCCCAGCACTCGGGAGGCAGAGGCAGGGGGATGTTGATGATGGCACAACGATCAATAATCAATGCTAATCAATAATAAATGGTGATCAATAATTAATAATCAACACTAATCAATAATGATCAATAATTGATGGTGCATACCTTTAATCCCAGCCCTCGGGCGGCAGAGGCAGGCAGGACTTGAGACTAGAGACGGAACATAGTTTGAGGCCAGCCTGGTCTACACGGGAAGTCTCAGGCTAGTCAAAGCCACAGAGTGAGACCTTGTCTCACAAAAAAAGAAAGACAGGAAGGAAATTAAAAAAATAAATGTCCCAAATTGCATTGGAAGTATATCCCAGAGTTAAGCCACGAGGTTGGTACAGGGAGACTGGGAGAAAGAATATGAATATTTGTAGGACTCACTAGCAGGGGAGTCCCACAGCAGTCGGGTCCCACACACACACAGAGTCCTTGCACTACACGCCTTTAATTGTAGCACTTGGGAGGCAGAGGCAGAGGGACGACAATGAAGAAATAATGATCAATAAACAATACTAATAGCAGGGCACTGGTGGCACATGCCTTTAATCCCAGCACTTGGGAGGCAGAGGCAGGGGGATTTTTGAGTTAGAGGCCAGCCTGGTCTACAGAGTGAGTTCCAGGACAGCCAGGGCTACACAGAGAAACCCTGTCATGAAAACAAAACCGAAAAGAAAAAGAAATAAACAATACTAATCAATAATCAATAAACAATCCTAATCAGTAATCAATAATCAATACTAATGAATGATCCATGATCAAGCCTAATCAATAATCAAAAAATCAATAATAATCAACAATCAATAATCAATACTAAGCAATGACCAATAATGACTAGTTTCACTGTTATTGTGTTGTAGTAAATCCATGATTCTAAATCTAATAGTGGGGAGCAGAAGAGATTATCCAGTGATAAGAGCATGCCAATCAATAATCAATACTAGTCAATGACATTCAATCAATACTAATCAATGATCAATAACCGATGTCAATAAATGATCAATACTAATAAATGACTAATAATGGTCAATAATTGAGCACGGGGAAGTCCTCCACACTGGTCACACACTGGGTTCCAATAACATGAGAAAGTCCGGTTCCAAAAGGGATTTCAGAAGCTTTATTGCTCATGGTGTGGAGGATGGGTCTGGATGGTTCATGGCCCCTCAAAAGCCAGGGGAAGGCTGGCTTAAACAGGGAGGGGGGAAGACGGGAGGGGATAACTTAATTAGCCACGCCTGCAGGCAATTAGCCACGCCCCAGGCCTTTAGATTTAAATCTCTTGAAGTGGAGACCTGTTAGTCACGACCTCCACCTGTGTGTCCTACGTGACTGAACTGGAAGGTAAAATGGAGTTTACAACACGTGTCAGGGTCCTGAGTTCTGGGGGCGTGGCCAAACACCTGCTGTCTTGGGGTCCCACACCAACCAAGAACCAGTATACCCTTTCATGACCCAACATTGATTATTGATTAGTATTCATTATGGTTTTTGATTGGTATTGATTATTGGTTATTGATTGATTAGTATTGCTTATCAATCATTGATCACTGTTAATTGATTGTTGGTTAGTATTGATTATTTATTCGTATTGGTCGTTGATTATTGATTAGTATTTCTTATAAATTATTGATTGCCATTAATTGATTATTGATTAGCATTGGTTATTGATCATTATCCCATCACCATCATACCCCTTGCCTTGCCTCCCAAGTGCTGGGCTTAAAGGGATGCATCATCAATTTTTATCAATATTGGTTATTGATTAGTATTGACTATTGATTACTCATTAGCATTGCATGCTGCACAGATGGGTAGGAGCCAAGCAGTGATTTTTAAAAGCCTCAGTTCACTCATAAAATGAAGACAGTACTCAAGGATGCCGATGTCATAGGCTTGTGATAGACGGTGAACATAAAATACCTAACGCATGTGCTTAATAAGCGACTTTCTTCCCTTCCTTTCTTTTCTTATCTTTTTTCTTTCAGAAAGGGTTTACCTGTGTCCCCCTGGCCGATCATTATTGGTTTTTGATTAGTGCTGATTATTAATCATTGATTAGCATTTATTGATTATTGATTAGCATTGATTATTGCTCATTACTCCATCACTGTCATTACCCTGCCTGTGTCCTGGAACTCACTCCTTAAACCAGGCTGGCCTTGAACTCACAGAAGTCTGTCTCCCTCTGTCTCCTGAATGATGGAATTAGACGTACGTCACCGCCACCTGGCAATAAACAATCATTTCTACATTATTTCTTGTTATATGAAGCTGATGCTTTGATATTTAGAGACTTTGTCTCACAGATTTCTACGTCATATTTTACTCTCACTCGATCAGGACGTTTTCATTTTTTTCTCTTTTCCCTCTCAACTCTTTTTTTCCTTTTCCTCTTTTATTAGATATTTTCTTTATTTACATTTCAGATGTTATCCCCTTTCCTGATTTCTCCCACAGAAACTCTCTATCCCCTCCCCTCCCCTCCCCCTGCTTCTGTGAGGGTGTCACCCACCCACCCACTCCTGCCTCCCCGCCCTTGAGAAGAGGCCCTTGGTCCATTTTTTCTTTTTAAACTTTGTTGAGTAAGAAAAAGACGTTTTATATATTGTTATAATCATATTTTACCTTCCTTTATTTTTATAATCTGTTACCCTCGGCTTTAATATTTTATATTTATTTATTTATTTATTTATTTATTTATTTATGGTTTTTTTGAGACAGGATTTCTCTGTGTAACCCTGGCTGTCCTGGAACTCACTCTGTAGACCAGGCTGGCCTCGAACTCAGAAATCCTCCCGCCTCTGCCTCCCGAGTACTGGGATGGGCATGCACAACCACCTTATTGGTTATCAATTAGTATTGATAATTAATTATTAATTACCATTTATTGATTATTGATTAGCATTGATTATTGATCGCTATTCCATTACTGTCATCCCCCTGCCTGTGTCTCCCGAGTGCTGGGATTAAAGGTGTGTGCTATCAATTATTGATCATTATTGGTTATCAATTAGTATTGAAAGTTAATTATTGATCACCACTTATTATTGATTAGCATTGATTATTTATCATGATTCCATCATCATCATCCCCCTGCCTCTGCCTCCCAAGTGCTGGGATTAAAGGTATGCATCACCACTGCTCTGTGGCTTTAAAACTTTAAACACTATCATGTCTTCACATTCCTCCCTCTTCTCCAATCGCCTTTAAACCTACCAATCTAAATTGCTACCATTTAGGAAAGTCCGCCCCCTCGCGGTCATCTTAAGTAAATACAGTAAAACATGCTTCCATTTCTGTGTTCTGCTTCAAGCTGCCTTTTCTTCCTTCCTTCTTTTTCTCCCTCCCTCTCTCCTCTCTCTCTTCTCTCTGTTCTCTTCCTCTTCTTCAATTTATTTATTTTCATGTGTGTAAATGTTTTGCCAGAATGCATACATGCATGTGCCTGGTGTCCACAGAGGTCAGAGTAGTGGGCAGATTCCTAGCTAAGGGCTAAGCCAGAACTCTAGTGTCTGTTCTAAGCTTTAAAGTGGAAACTCCTGAGTTTTGGAGCCCAGACAAGTTAACAATATAAAATATCTATTATAAGATGATGTTATTAACAAACTTTCCAAAGTACCGACACAGTTAACATTCCTTATATACCACCCCACTTAAATGCATTTGTGCACAGGAGTCATCGTTAACACAGAGACTTTCCCTATAAAAAAGTCACAAGATTTGGAGTCCTGGGATGTAGGCCTTCATCTCCACAATCACTGCATGGGTTTATCCAGCCACTTCCAAGGAGCAAGGGTTACAAAGCATTGCTCTTAGGACTTGTCTGAGACCCTGCAATGCTGATGTATATTCTGAATTTACATGCAGTGGTGACTCAGGCTGGAGAGATGGCTCAGCAGTTAAGAACACCAACTGCTCTTTCAGAGGTCCTAAGTTCAATTCCCAGGAACCAGCAACCACATGGTAGCTCACAACCATCTGTGAGACTGGTGCTCTCTTCTGGTGTGTCTGAAGAGAACAATTGTGGTATACTCATATCAGATAATATATATATATATATATATATATATATATATATATATATATTATATGTATTATATATATTATACATTATTATATATTGTATATTATATATTTTAAACCTTTAAATGAAAGAAGTGATTCTAGCCTCTTAAGACCAGTTTGTGTCAGACCCATCTTCCAGTATCCTGCAACACTACAGTATTCCATTGAATATTGTTGAAAAAGCTGGTCTGTGGCACCAGTAAATTTGGTAAGTATTTTTACATCCTCTCATTGCATTGAAACAAACATCTCTCATTGAAACAACCCATTGACAGACTTTCTTCTGTTACCTTCAAGCTGAGTATGAGAGCATAGCTCACCTAAAGTCAGAAAGTACTGGAGTGAGGGCAGAGCCAATAGTTAGGGTGAATGTGGGAAAATTTTGTTCAAACTCATATACTGTTGAGGGAAAGTCTCCAAAATTCACTGTGTGGCTGTGACCTTAGTGTGTTTGGTGGGGGGATGCCGTGGTGTACATGTGATGGCCAGAGGGCAAGCTGCAGATGTCAGTTCCACTTCTACCCTGTGGAACCTGGAAATTGGTCAAACCCAGGTCATCAAGCTTGGCAACAGATGCTTCATTTATCTCTCAACAGACCTTAGTTTTTGAAATATTTATTTTTCACCCCTCACATAGAATTTTACTGTATTGTCATATAAAATCTTTTTTCAAAAATGAACCTTTGAGCTGGACAGTGGTGGCTCAAGCCTTTAATCCCAGCACTTGGGAGGCAGAGACAGTCAGATTTCTGAGTTCAAGTCCAGCCTGGTCTACAGAGTGAGTTCCAGGACAGCCAGGGCTATACAGAGAAACCCTGTCTCAAAAAACAAATAAACAAAAAAAAAGAAAGAAAGAAAGAAAGAAATTTTGTCTTCATTTGTGATTTCTCTTGGACCTCTCTTTCTTCGTCTCTTATGACCATTTTTTCTTACTGAAGTGTCAGAACACTGAGACTAATACCTGATGTGATCTGGCATGTACACGCTGGAACAAAAAACAGACCCCAGTTCTGCCAATACTCTTGTTCTTTCCATTTTGAGTCTGGGAAGAAAAGGTTATTTTAGAAAGAATATGTGGTACTCTGACACATCTTCACCTGCATCCCAGAGGTTGGGACACACTGCCTGGTTTGTGATCACAACTGTACTGCTTTACATCTGAAATCTTATGCGGTTCTTTGTTCCTCCACTTTCTCAACAGAAAAAAAAAATAGTACGACAATAGTAGTTACTCTTAGAGTTGTTGTAAGGCTTAATTGACACATCCAAAACACCAGAGCTTACAATCATAGCTGATGAGAGAAAAGACATGAAATAACGCTGCTGTGAACACAGCAGTAAACACTGCTGACCATGATGGTAGAGAAGGATGGGAGTATCGCAACTACATTTGGCAGTTGTGGTGTCCTTATCTGCCTCAACTGCAAAACAAACCATCTAAGTTGAGTGACAGATCCTGGTGTTGAGAAGGCAGTCACTCACTTCCTGGATGAATAAGCAGCTAAGACAAACTTGAGAGCATAGGACAAAATGGCGGTGGCAGGGCCATGGGGCACATGGCAAAGTTTGCCTCATCACTTGGTTTCCTTCCATATCTAGCATCCTGTTCCAAAATGTTTCTTTTTTCATTTATCCTATTTTACCTTCTACATGAAGCTTTAAGACAGACGTTGGGGCACGATTAACTATTTCATGCCATTTATGGGTCTTTTTCTCTTTCTCTATTTCTCTTTTTATAGGAAAGAACAACTGGAAGCAGCAGCCAGGTACATTTATTTTATTATGAATACCCTCCCCATTTCACCATTGTTTTGCGGGGAGGATTCAGTCCTGCATGGTGGAAAGCTGCTAGGTAGCCATGTTGGTCACAAGTTAGTCTTTGGGGCTCACTCTGTTGCTGACCTTCAATTCCTCTGTCATTTTCATGTGAATTTAGTCAAGGACAACTTTATATGGATAATAGAAACAGCTATGATGTACTGAATATCTATCTCCTCAGAGCTAAGCTCCATAAAGGTTATCACAGCTGATCTGCACAGTCACCATGTAAGAGAAGTCCTAGTATCCTCCTTTGTGTATAAGGAGACCAAGGCTCAGAATGGTTCCTCTACCCCTTCTAAATTCTCACAGGAATTAAGTAGCAAAATGAAAAATCAAAGTCAGACCTGAATGTTAAAAGAATGTTTACCATTGTACATTTTTCTGTTTGTTCATTGGGCTCCTAGATGGCATTTCTGAAAGCAAATCCTGAATGCAATTCATGATCCCCATATACTTGAGGCTTTTCAATAAATTATAAACACTGCAGACTGCTGCAGACGCAAGAAGAGGTTCAGGCAAGTGTATGACTACTTTTCTCAGCTTCCTATCCTGATGTCAAAAGTGCCCAAGGTCTGGACCCTATTCTAGTTTATAAAGCAAGATGGATGATTCGTTTTGACAAAACAGTGTGAGGTGATAAGTGGTGACAACATACAGTATTGATTTAAACTTATGGAGTGTTTTCTGGAAGTTTCCATGTAGCATTGTTGGATTAGAGCTGATACACACACACACAAACATACACACAGACACACATACACACAGAAATACACACACATACACAAACACACACACACAATTTTCTGAAGTGGATTATAGTTGCAAGTAAATGAAACCATGGATAAGTGTACTAAATATTATTCCAAATATGCCTTAAAATTTCTGATTCTGGTTCAATTGGTAACCAAACTAAACTCTGCTCCTCTGCAAGAGTAGCAAGTACTCTTAACAATTGTGCCATCTCTTTGCCCTAGATTATTCTGAAAGTAGAACTTAATAGATCCCTTGCCCTTTCCCCCTAAATAACAAATAAAACAACTCAAGTGTTAGACACTCCACAGGTTACCTCACTAAGTAATACTAAGATTGTCTAAGTGAAATTGCCCTTTACTGGTTAACTGATTGATAATTCTAATGGCTAATTTAGATGGCTTTTTTCTTCAGATACCATTGCATGCCAGCAGAGGGCATCAGATCCATTTGTCATGAGCCACCATGTCTTTGCTGGGACTTGAACACTGGTTTTCTGAGCCATCTCACCAGTATCTGTTTACTGGTTAACTGTTCAAAAAGCAAGGACTTAAAAATTGGATCAACTAGTTAATCAAAAAATAGTTGAACAAGTGACATGGCAAGACCACATTTTTGTGAGGAATAGGTTGCAGAGTGCTTTCTACATGATCCTGAATCATTTAGGTTTGGGCTCCTCTGGAATGTTCCACTATTTTTATGTTATATATCCTTGACAACCCCTCGTATACACACCCCCTTCTCACTCCCCTGATTTATGGTTTTCACTTTTTCAAAAGCCCCTCAGCTTGCTGGTCTTTTGTCAAACTCTACTCCTGGGAAAGTGAGCTGTTTGACTGTTGGTTGCCAACTCTCCTCCCTAATAAACGTCTGCTGATGGCATCCTGGTATGGTGTCTTGTGAGTTTGTGGGTGGCCATTACTTCCCGAGACTAGAGTAAGGGTTTCCCAAGTTTGGGGGGTCCTCATTCCTAACAATAAACTCTGCTATTTATGTTTTATTTCTCAAAATAGAATGCATGTTCCTAACCACAAAAGAACAAATGGCTGTGATAATGTTGACCATACAGCCTACATTCTTTATCATATGACATAAAGTGACAACAACAACAAAAAAATGTGATTGGGAGAAAAATGTAGCTGCAACTTGGCACAGGACTTTGTGGTTTTGACTTTTGGAAGCTATATAACTTTCTGGTTCAGAGTGGGGCTGAGGCTGGGGTATTGCAGCTAAGCTTCTGAGTATAATTTTGTGGCTCTGATTTATCAGTAATGACTTGATTACAATAAATTCTTATCATTGCCCTTGTCCTGTGGTTGAGTTGTGATGGATCTCAATGGACCCTGTGATGTAAAGGCAGTATGTAACCACTGTCCAGTATGAATAGTTCATAATGATGAAGACTACAGAGGTGTGCAAAGGCTTCATTATACTAAACATGTCCATTAGGACTCTGTGGGTGTGTCCTGAGTCACAGAAGGTGTATTTAAGACTCAAGGGTGTGTCCTGTGACACAGGGGGATGTGTGTAAAACTCAGTTAACATGTCCTGAGTCACAGGGTGCATGTTTAGCACTCAGAAGGCGAGTCCCGAGTCATAGGGGCCATGCTTAAGACTCAGGGGCATGTCCAGAGTCACAGAAGGTATGTTTAAGATTGAGGGGGCATGTCCTGAGTCACAGTGTGTATGCTTAAAACTCAGGGGGTGTGTCCTGATACACAGGGGGTGTGCTTAAGTCTCAGGAGGTGTGTTCTGAGTCACAGAGGGTGTGTCCTGAGTCACAGTGGGGCAAGCTTAAGAATCAGGGTGCTTGTCCAGAGTCACAGAGAGTTTGCTTAAGACTCAGGGGAGTGTGTCCTGTGACACAGGAAGCTTGTTTAGAACTCTGCCCAGAGCCACAGGGGGTGTGGTTAAGACTCAGGAAGAATGTCCTGAGTAACTGGAGGAATGTCCTGAGTCACAGGGAACATGTTCAGGGCATGTTTAAGACTCAGGAGGCATGTCCTGTGTCACTGGAGTCATGTCCTCTGTCACAGGGGGCGTGCTTAGACTCTAGCATGTAGTCTTTCATGAGAATCAAGACTAGAGAATTGTGCAAAGGCTTGACCATATTAAATACACTCACAGGGTTTCTATCTTAGTGTTTCCATTGCTATGAAGAGAAATCATGAACAAGGAAACTCCTATAAAAGCAACAGTTTAATTGGGACTGGCTTACAGTTTCAGAGATTTAGTCCTTTTTCATCATAGCAGGAAGCAAGGCAGGTATGCAAGAAAACATGATGCTTGGGAAGAAGCTGAGAGTTCTGCATCTTGATCCAAAGGCAGCGAGGAAGAGACTGTCTGCCAGGGAGCTAGTAGGAGGGTCCATTGTGGGCTGGGTCAAACTTCAAAGGCCAACCTCACAGTGATGCACTTCCTCCAACAAGGCCACATCTCATAATAACTTCCTCCCACTCCCTTAGACAAGCATATTTATACTACCACATTCCACTGCCTGGCCCACATATGATTGTGCAAACACATGATTGTATAGGGACCATATTTAAAAATAGCATAGTATTGTAGAGTGAAAAATTATAAAGGCCATTTTATGAAATATGTGTAGATTTTTTGCCTTACAGAACTGAAAATAAGATTTCAGGCCTTCACATTCCAGGTGAAGGACACTTGCTGGATTACATTCCTCAAGCCTCGCCCAAGGCAGGAAGACATTCCTGATTACAGATAAAGATGCTACCACCTAGGTGGGGCCCTAGCCCTATAGCCGGAAAAAGTAAAGATAGCAATCTGAAATGGCCGGATAGGGCACAATGGCATGGTAAAAACCACATTTTTGAGAAGAATGCAGGGCGATTTCCACATGACACTAATCATTTAGAGTGAATACCTCTGAATTGTTCCACTGTTTTCATGTTTTGTATCTTTAACAACCCCATCCCACTCCCCTGGTTTGTGGTTTTTCCCTTTAAAACCCTCCAAGGACTGGCCAAGGGGGTCGGACCTTGACTCCAGCGCGAGTACCTGGTCAGACCGCTGGCTGCCAGCTCTTTCCCTAATAAACCTCTGCTGATTGCATCCAGGTATGGTTTCTTGTGATCTTTGAGTGGTCGCGATTCCGGAGGCTTGAGGAAGGGTCTCCCGAGTATGGGGGTCTTCAATATAAAATATGAGAGGTTTAAATTAAAAGGTTCCATCATCTATACCAGTCTCATAAATGTTAAAAATCCAAAGTTCAAAGTCTCTTCTGAGGCCATTCCAATCATGTAACTACAATCCCCTATACTTTCAAAAATAAAGCACATAATATCCATCCAAATTCACAGGATATAGTTCACCATTCCTAATCACCATTGTGAGGAAATACTGGGACAAAGAAGACAAAAAGCCAGCAAGGCAATCTCCAAACTCTGCATCTCCATGTCTGATGAAAAAGTGTTATTCAGATCTCCAACTCCTTTCTGCTCTGCTCACTGCAACACAATTCGTTCTCTTTGGCTGATTATATTTTCTGAAAGTAGTTTTCCTGAGAAAGTATCCCACAGTTCTGTAACCTAAAACTCTTGGGGTCTGCAAAATAACTTCAAAATTACAGCTTCTTGTTTCAGTATCTGGGATCCACAGATGATCTTCTGCCCTCCTCAAAAGAAGCTGGGTCTCGTCTCCAGTTCTTCCCTCTATCGTACACTAGGTTCTGCTTGACTCCATTCAACTCCCGCTGCTGTTCTTTCTGCTCATCCCACAGGACTTACATCTTCAACATGCTGGGTTCTTCTGTGACAAACAGTCTTCACTATGTTCCTCTCATGCTCTCTTCATGGTGCCAAGCCTTAGCTGCACTGCATGAAACATTCATGACTTAAAACTAGTGCCACCTGGGTGAGTCTTACATAGGACTGAGTCAAGCTGCACCACAAGGGACAACCTTGGCTACCTCTGGAATACAACTTCTTTCTCCTCTCAGAAAACACTTACCAGAAGATGTCACCTCAGTGATTCTGGTTTCTTCTTCATCCCCACTAATTCTTTTTAACTACAGCCAACCAGCTTCAGTTGTCTCAGTTGTCCCTTCTGTTTTTGCCTCTTAAAGCAGAGCCACATGGACAAACCAGCTGAGTTCCTCTGCTTGCTGGGGCTGTAACATAGCCCCTTCTATTGCTTCATCACCAGCTTTCTATTTTTCAACAACTTCACTGCCTAAGCTCAGCTGTCCTTGAACTTGCTCTGTAGATGAACCTTGAACTCAGATCTGCATGGCTCTGTCTTCTGTATGTTGAGTAATACGTGTGTAACACTTTGCCCATACCTAAGCTTTTCATTACCTAAAACTTGTTCTGTACTAGGGTGACTTGAATCACAGATCTGCTTGATGTTCATCTCCTGGGATTTAAGGTGTGTATCACCATTCCTGGACCTAAGTATATCCTATATCCTTTTAGACTTTAAATTGAAAACCCAGTATAGTAATCACAATCCATCAATTCTCAATTTGACACATACTTGTATTTCCTTATGTCCACATAAAAACAATAAACCAGTTAATAATAATGCATAACATTATACAGTTCTCATCCACACAATTTCACATCCATATGTGTAGATGGATGGAATCTTGCCATAATATCAACATTTCTTTAATACCATTGTGTATCTTTGATCACAGGATTTAGCTTCATTCAACTTCCTGGTGAGATTTTCTCTTTGAAGCTAACATTTCATATTTTTCCTTTCTAAGATTACTAAGCATGATCAAAACAATCACCATGAGAGTAAACACAGGCCAAAGGCTATGATTGGCTTTCCTGAGACTTCCTTTGTCAATGCAATTAACAAAATAAACCTCTTTATTTTCAGATGAGAGCAAAAGACAACAACATTCTTCAGCAAAGCATTAAAAAACTATATACAAAGTTCAAACCACCCTTAGTACATATGTGTTCGAATAGCATGGCCCATGAAGTTCCACTTAGTACATGTACAAATCAAAAGTCTAAAAATCCACATTGCTTCCAACAAAAGCATGGTCAGGCCTACCAATAAAAATAGTTAAATCTGGGGTACCAACTTCTTTCTCAGATAGAATATCTATTGCTAAGAAGAGACATTGTGACCAAGACAACTGTTTTAAAGGCAAATAGTTAACTGGGTCTGTCTTACACTTTCAAGTATTTAGTTCATGACCAACATAGCAGGAAGAATGTCAGCATGCAGGCAGCCATGATGCTGGAGAAGGAGCTGAGAGTTCTGCATTTTAATGAGAGGGCAGTCACGAAGAGACTGTCTTCCAGCTGAGTGTTTGGAGAGTCTGTTTTTTACTGGCCAGAGCTCCAAAGACCACCACCATAGGAGTTCACTTCCTTCAAAACAGTAATATCTACTCTCACAAGGCCAAACACACTAACATTGTCACTTCTTAGAGACAAGCATATTCAAATCACCACCGTTCATTCTTACTATACATTCTTTCATGCCTTTAAATACGATTAGGACATGCAGATGCTTTACCACTGATTACTTTCAGAAGGTTTCTCTCTAGTATGTGTTGACTTTTGTATTCAGAGAATACTGTGGCATGTAAAGGACTTTCCAACTTGAGGACATTCACAAGATTTCTGTCCAATTTGTGGTCTTTTATGTCTTTGGAGACTACAGTGATAGGCACAGGCTTCTCCACCTTTGTCACATTCATAAGGTTTCTCTAAAAACAGTGTTACTTGAAGTATTTGAAGAGAACATTGTCATGCATAGACTTTTCCTCATTCATGTCATTCATTCAATTTCTCTGCAGTTTGTGTTCTTTTATGTATCAGGCGATACATGTGATGCATGTGATGCAAGGGCTTAACACCTTGATGACACTGAGTCATTCTCTTGAATGTGTTCCATTATGCATCGCAGATAAAAGTGAATTGTCAGTTTTTCCACAGTGATTACATTAATGAGGCTTCTCTCCAGTGTGATTCATTTGTGTATGTGTAAAGATCTATGACATGCAAAGGCTTTACCACATTGTGAGTATTCAAGCAGTTTTCTTTCTGGTATGTGATCTCTCCTGTCACTGCAGATGACTGTGACTTGCAAATGCTTTACAACACTGATTACATTCATGAGGTTCCCCCCTGTTCCTGTTCTTTTATAATAATAGAGATGCTAAAGTTGTGAAAAGTCTTTACCACGTGGATCACATTCATGTGGTTTCTTCCAATATGGGATCTTTTATGTTTTTGAGACTAGTGGGACATGCAAAGGCTTTAGCACAATGATTACATTCATAGTTCGGTCCAATATGGGTTCTTTTATGTTTTGTTTTGTAAAGCCTTTACCACATTGATTACAGTCATAATGTTTATCTCCAATGTGTGTTCTTTTATGTTTTTGGAGACTACTGTCACATGAAAAGGCGTTATCACACTGACCACATTCATAAGGTCTCTCTCTGGTATGTGTTCTGTTATGATATTAGAGATGACTCGATAGTGCCACATTGATTGCATTCATAAGGTTTCTCTCCAGTATGTGTTCTTTTATGTCTTTTGAGATTACTGTGATCTGAAAAGGCTTTACCACACTGATTACATTCATAAGGTTTCTCTCCAGTATGTGTTCTTTTATGGATTTGGAGGGAACTTTGTTGTGTAAAGCCTTTACCACATTGATTGCATTCATAAGGTTTCTCTCCAGTATGTGTTCTTTTATGGATTTGGAGATGACTTTGTTGTGTAAAGTGTTTACCACATTGATTACATTCATAAGGTTTCTCTCCAGTATGTGTTCTTTTATGGATTTGGAGGGAACTTTGTTGTGTAAAGCCTTTACCACACTGATTGCATTCATAAGGTTTCTCTCCAGTATGTGTTCTTTTATGGATTTGGAGATGACTTTGTTGTGTAAAGCCTTTACCACATTGATTGCATTCATAAGGTTTCTCTCCAGTATGTGGTCTTTTATGGATTTGGAGACAACTGTGAAATGAAGAGGTTTTACCACATTGATTACATTCATAAGGTTTCTCTCCAGTATGTATTATTTTATGTCTTTGGAGATGATTGTGACTTGAAAATGCTTTACCACATTGATTACATTCATATGCTTTCTCTCCCATATAACTTCTTTCATGTCTGCAACAGGAATGGGCACATGTGAAAGGTTTACCAAATTCATTAGCCTGATCAATCATTTTAGAATATGAATAAATTTTACAGTTCGTCTAATAATAAAAAACACTCAAATCTTAAGGTTTTATTGCTTTGATGTTCATGGATGTACTTTCTCACTGCGGGTTGCATTACCTCTTTGAAAATTCCTGTGATGATGGGAACATTTATTACATAGCTCACATTTATAACATCATTTTTCTATATGAGATTTCTTTATGTTGTTTTAACATGTCATAAGAAATATGGGACAACTCAGAGCATTAAAACACTGATTGCATTCTTAGTTTTTCCTGTAGTGTGCATCACACAACAGTAGCACTGTGAACCAAGGTTTAACAAAAGAATTTACATATTTCTAGTACCCACAGAGATTTTCTGCAGTGTGACTTTGGGGTTATTCCCAGTAAAGTCTGTTAACCAATTAATTGCAAACATTTATCATATTCAGAAAATCTACCAAAGGCAGAATATTACATATCATCTCATTGTTCTGTACTAGATAGATGTTTCTTTTAGTATCTCTATGCTCACAGGGTTTCATTCATTCTGACAACTGATACACCCATTAAAAAGGAAGAACAAATGAAAGTTTTCCACATTGAATTCACACACATTGACTTTTTGTTCATTGCAGACATGATTATTGTTTCTCCAGGACAACATTCTTGACCTCGTCATAAACTAAAAAGTTTCACTACAAGAATATGAGTATCACCAACTTTATCATAGAGTATTTGCTTATTAGAAGGTTATGGATACATGTTTATCACTATTCAATGTGCAACATCTAAATGTTATGAGACTATACAAATTGGTAGTTCCACAACATAGTTCTAATGGAGATACAAATCAAATAAAGGAATCTCTTAAGGCATTGTTTCCTTCTATTCTTTCTTATGGAATTGCCTTGGAAACACCAATCAGATAACTGACATTAAGGTACATAGTCTTGGGAGAATATTAAAATCATAGCTACAATAAAAGGACTGAAATTTTACACACTTGCTTTACTTTAAAGCTTCCAGATCATAGTAAAATTTCCTCACAGGCGTATTTGTATTAGCTTAAATATTAAAATTACCTTTCATGACTTCTAGAAGTTTGATGTAGTTGTTCTTCAGTATGATGGTCTTCCAAATTATAGCCTGAAACCAAGGTACCAGAAAATAAATGATATGGTATTGGAATTAGGCAAAATTCAAGTTACACTGAATTTTCACAGCAATGAAGCTGATTTACTTGTTCTCTATTGAAATAAGAAACAATCATCAATAACTCAGAAACATTTCTTTTATATTGAAAAGCAAAAGAAAATTCACAGTCTTACCAATAGCAGTGAGGTTCCAGTAGGTCTCAAGCATCACATCTTTGTAAAGTTTCTTCTGGGAAGGATCCAGCAAATTCCACTCTTCCTCAGTGAAGTTCACGTGCACATCATCGAAACTCACTGTTTCCTAAAATATCACATACATGTGTACAACACAAAGCCTGATACAGACATTACTGCAAAGTAAAGGCATGCTTCCTAGACAATATAATCTTATAATTCACATGATTCCTCCACTTATTTGCTGACACACAAATTATAATCACCATGTCAGTTTAGAAGAAACTTGAAACATTGACACTTGAACCCCTGACACAGAGTTCACCTGTGTCACTCCTGAACCCTTAGAATAGGACATAGCCTTGCAACACAAATGGCAACTGAGAGGGATATGCAGGGGGAAACAGATCAACTGTACTGAGCACACATCTGAAAAGCTGTATGAACAATTACTAACTACAAAAATGATGGGCAAGCTGTGTGTATTTGCTCATGTCTTTAATCACAGAGGTACAGGCAGGTGGATATCATTGAGCTGAATGCCAGCACGGTCTATGCAATGAGTTTCAGAACAGCAAAAGTTACATGTTAAGAACCTCACTCTGCTACAAAAATAAAGCAGGAAACAAAAATGATAGAATGAACTCACAGTTAATTACTGAAGTTCCTAGAAAGAATTATACATTCACTGCAGTTCTGTATTCATCTTGCATAAATATAAAGTGATCCAGTTTAAACAGCAAAATTAATTAAATTTTACTAAAAGGAAATGCGTTTTAACAGTTAAAAATGAACAGATGAAAATATTAGTAATGTATATGTTTTTGTTTTGGGGGGTTTTTTGTTTTGTTTTGTTTTGTTTTGATGTTTTCCGAGACAGGGTTTCTCTGTGTAGCCCTGGCTGTCCTGAAACTCACTTTTTAGACCAGGCTGGCCTCGAACTCAGAAATCCACCTGCCTCCACCTCTTAAGTGCGGAGATTAAAGTTGTCCACCACCACTGCCTGTCAACAATGACACATCTTAACAGGCAACCTTTCAACCCTTCAGCTGGGATTCCTGAGGGTTTCAGGGTTCCAGTCCATGCACCAAGATATTGTGCCCAAGTTACTGGCACCCCAGAGACCACCAAGAACCTATTGCAATGCAAATACATAAAGGTCTGTACTATGAGCTCGGTAACAAGAATTCACACCAGTCAATCTCACATCAGGTCCAAACTGAGAGACCAAGTCTAAGGGTGCTGAGTATTTATTGCAGCTACAGCAAGCTTGGGGCATTAACATACAGGTCAGCAACTTTCTTTTTAAGAAATTGTATATCTGGCATAATTGGCAATAAAAAACCAGGGGATAAAACCCTCTGACAACTATGATGGGCAGGCTAACCATTTTTTCCTCTTTAAGGTTTATTAGTTATCTATATGTAGCTAAACCCTGCTGTTGTACCTTGACTGGCTGTTGATAAGAGGGTTTTGTCATAGGATGTCTTCTCAAATGGACTTTGTGCAATCTCAAAAACAGAGTTGTTTGGACTTCATAAACTCATCTTTTTGACTAAGCCCCTTATTAACAAAAGATACTACTGTTTACCTGCAAGCCATGCCTGAGAGTAAAACAAGTACGTTATCCAAAGACGTACTTCATTGTCTGTTACTGCAAACCATAATATCAGTTGCCCTTACAACTGGCACAGAATACAAGTGGCCCTCACCATTGGAAAAGAATACTAGTGGAAATTACCTCTCCCCTTTTGCATTCCTCCTAAAGATACTGCAGACAATCCCCACTTGCCCTTCCTTTCCTGCCTCATTCCTGTATCATAGCCCCCACTTGGGCAGTTAGTTCCTGTTCACCAACATGTCATGCCTAAAAGGACACAAAATAACTTTTCCATAAATCTACCACAATATTTGTTATCCCAAATTCAATTTTCACAGTTGCCTCTAGTACTGTACTAAACACCAGAAGCAGCCTAACCTCACTGATGACAAAGTCTTCTTGTAGATTACTAAGATCATCTCTTCCTGCCCACGTCTTCTCCCTTCCAGCTTTCAACATTAGCAAACATTCCCTCTAGAACATAACAAACAAACAGGTCAGTAAAAGAGGCAACACTCAGCCAAGGCTCTCTGCAAATCCACACATTAAACAGTAACCCAGGAACAAAACTCCCACCTAAACAAGACAAATCCAAAAATAAGTACCTAAATCAATAATCACTTCAAACCCAGAGGCCTAGACACCAACATTGAAATATAATAAATAACAACCAGGAAAGTAAGTCACCAAGAAATCCAAGCTGTCCTATCACATCAGGTCCTGAGAAATTAAAACATGCAACAGATAAGGTACAAAAGATGTTGTCTTGGGGAAGGGCTAGAGATGCACAAGAGGACCTGCAGACAGGCAGACAGAGAGGGAGCAGAGAGAGAGAGACCTGAGAGTAGAGAAAGAGAATAGAGGGGCATGTGAAGAGAACAGAGACAGGGAACAAACAGAGAGAGCTGTGTAGCTGGTGGTCCATGTATATAAAGTACACCTGACAACAGCAGCAGGTGATGGAGGCAGAAAATGACTTAAACAGTTGCTAAGTCCCTGATAGCAGAGCATTGAAATTGCCTGGGCACTGACAACTATAGAGACAAGGTACTGTTCTCTGGACAGGAAAGGAAGAGAGAGTCTCAGACATTAAAGATGAATAAAACAAAATGGATACATCAGTCAAAAAATGTGGATACTAAAAGTTTTCTTGCCCTAAACAACCCGGAATTCTGCAACATATGAGAAGGAAAAAATTACAGATGACTGGAATAAAGAAAGGTGACTATCAACCCAAAGGTCTAGAAAAGAGTTTCAATGAAATCATAAAGGAAACTTTTCCTAAACCAAAGAAGATGCCTGTTAATGTACAAGAAGCATCCAAAAAACCCAATGGATTGGAAAAAAAGTCCCTTTACCACATAATAAAGAAAAAGAAACACTAAACGTAAAAAATACAGCAACATAAAAAACTGAAACAGAAAAAAATTAACAAAAATTAAACAAAGCAAGCACAAGTAATGGATGAAAGCAGATCTGTTAGATTCATGCTTGTCTTCATTAAAAACAGGTTTTGCTTGTTTGTTTGTTTGTTTGTTTGTTTTTGAGACAGGGTTTCTCTGTGTAGCCCTGGCTGTCCTGGAACTCACTCTGTAGACCAGGCTGGGTTCAAACTCAGAAATCTGCATGCCTTTGCCACCCAAGTGCTGGGATTAAAGGCGTGAACCACCACTGCGAAGCTATGCTTGTCTTCCTAATGTATACTACAAAAGACAAAATGGTTTGGACATATGTGCTTCAGAGTCAGAGAAATCACTCATTTCTACAAGAAAGTAACTGGTCCAAATGTTTTGGGCAGATTCAGAATCAGCCATGACAGTGAAGTTACTCAGAGGTCACCTCCTGATCTAACATGTGAGGAGCATCACCAGGGACCTTACAGGTGGGTCACATCTGGCTGATGCTTCCCATGCAGCCCCAGAGAGAACCCAGGAAATCAACTCCCACTGCTCACCCACCTGCCCCTACCCATTGTGGGCAGTGATCCTGTGCTCACCATGATTCTATTTCAGAGCTTCCCTGAGGTCTCCACACAGCACCCACAGCAGGGCTCAGAGCAGGACACAGAGAGCCACTTAAGACTGCACAGGAACAGTGAACTTGCAGACTGGCATCCAGAACAATCCGCCTCCTTGTCTGATTGGCAGGTCTGCTTGGAAGCATTGATTGGCCAGTGAGTCTTACCACTCCTCAAGGTTAAAGTGTGCTTTTGAACATGAAAGAGAGCATTCAAACAAAGAAACAAAAGCATACAATTAACACACATGAGCAGCAAGCAAAAAAAAATAAAAACAGAGAGTTGAGTTCAGGCTCACTAATTTCTTGCCACATTTTCATTAACATGACTTACCTTTCTCGATGCAGCAGATTCCTGGGGTGATCACCTTCATTTCACTTCTGAATTTTTGCCAGTTCCTTCTTCCAGCAAGGTTCCTCACTGGGTCTCTTTTCTTCTCTCCAAGTCCCAAGTCCTAAGTTCCTAGTCCCTAGTTCCTAGTTCCTAGTGCCTCCAAGTTCCAAGTTACTTCTTCCAAGTTCTCTTCCAAGTGCCTGCTACCTAATTCCTAATTCCTACTCCAAGTTGTACTCTCTGAAGTGTCTGATTCTCTGCTGTCTGCCTCTGCCTTTTATATGTGTCACTTCTAAGCCACGCCTCTAAGTCACACCTTTAATCATGCCCTTAGGACTTGTCTCTAAATCTGATCTCTAGGTCACACTCTTAAGTCACACACCTTTAATCTCACACACCTTTAATCTCACACACCCAAGAAAGTCCTGGGTATCTAAACCAAGATGTTATCAGAGTGTGCTCAGCTGTTGTAGGCTATTGTAATACAAGTCTCATGTAAGGGTATATGGCTCAAGATGGCTGCAAAGCTGATAGCCGCTTTCTGCTAAGAGTCAGCTCCCAACAGAAATGGGACAAAAAATTAGTCAACCTGAATCCAACTCTCTGTTTTGGTTTGCTTCAGAAAAGGTAATGAAAATGGGACAAGAAATTAGTCAGCCTGAATTCAACTCTCTGTTTTAGTTTTGTTTGTTGCTCACATGTGTTAATTTTCTGCTTTTGTTCTTGAATGCTGTCTTTTTTGCTCGAAATAAAAGGAATCATAAGTTAGAATCCAAAATACAACCAAAGGTTGATAATAATTTGTCAGAGCCAGATTGTGCTGACCAAGAGGAAGAGGAAGTCAAATTTTATGAAGCTGAAATGCCCTCTCCCTATGTGTCTCCACCTCCAAGTGCTCCCCCAATGGAGACAATGGTTGTAGATACCAAAACGGAGTTACAGGACAACATTTCTACCCTTAAACAACTGATAGAGTTAGAAAAAAAGTATCAGGACTTAAGGAGAAGGGCAATTTGCTTCTAGTGATAACCAGATGCAATATGACCCAGGTTTATATGCTCAAATTCAAAATGCAGCCATGAAGGCTTGGGGTAAACTTCCAGTAAAGGGAGACCCTGGTGCATCTTTAACAACAGTCAGGCAAGGGCCTGATGAGCAAATTTCTGACTTTGTTCATTGATTAATGACAACAGCAGGGAGGAATTTTGGTAATGCAGAGGCAGGCATAGATTATGTGAAACAACTTGCATATGAAAATGCTAACCCTGCCTGCCAAGCGGCCATTAGACCTTATAGGAAAAAGACAGACCTTAGGGGGTATATCAGACTCTGTTCTGACATAGGTCCCTCTTACCAACAGGGATTAGCTATGGCAGCTGCCATGCAAGTAAAGACAGAAAGGTATGTTTTAAATGTGGCAAGCCTGAATACTTTGCAAAAGATTGCTAGGTAGAAAATGAGTTAAGCCAGAGACAGTCTGGAAAACAGCCTGGGCTCTGCCCACTTTGCACATATGGAAGGCATTGGGCTAGTGATTTTAGGTCTAAACAAGACACACAAGGTAACACCCTTTCCCATTATCAGGGAAACGGGAACAGGGGCCAGCTCCAGGCTTATGGAGCAGTCAGTGTCCTACCGGAAAACACCAATCCCTTTCTGAACTTAGTCAAGCAACACCAGGAAGCGCAGGACTTGACCTCAGTTCTGCCACCCACACAGTATTAACCCCAGAAATGGGACCTCAGGCCTTACCCACTGGAGTGTTTGGACCACTCTATCCAAATGTGTTTGGCCTGATAGTGGGAAGAAGCAGTGCTACTACGCAGGGACTACAGATTTTTCCTGGAGTTATAGATAATGATTATCAAGGTGAGATTAAGGTAATGGAACAAGGAATTCAAAATATAGTCACCATTCCTACAGGAAAGAGGATAGCTCAACTATTGTTACTTCCATTGTACCCTACTAATCACAAATATAAGAATCATAAAAGAGGGGATCAAGGCTTTGGTTCCTCTGATGCATACTGGGTTATATAGCCTATAGTTAAACAAAAAACTATAATGACAATTTGGCTGTATGAAAAGGCATTCCCAAGCTTGTTTGACACAAGAGCTGATGTAACTACTAAACAAAGTGATTGGCCTGCCACCTGGCCTCTGATCCCAACCTTAACCAATTTAAGGGGTATTGGCCAAAGTCAAAACACACTACAAAGCTCTAAGGGGCTGATGTGGAAAGATAAAGAAGGAAATACAGGAAATATACAACCCTATGTCATCTCATGCCTTCCTATTAATCTCTGGGGCAGAGATCTGTTATCCTAGTTGGGATTGATTATGTGCAGCCCTAATGAAGTAATCACGGCTCAAATGATAAACTCTGGATTTTCCCCCAGGGAAAGGATTAGTAAAAATCGAAGAAGAGATTATCTAACTTGGATTAGGCCGGGCAGTGGTGGCACACACCTTTAATCCCAGCACTTGAGAGGCAGAGGCAGGCAGATTTCTGAGTTCAAGGCCAGCCTGGTCTACAGAGTGAGTTCCACGTTAGCCAGGGCTACCAGGTCCTCTTTTTGAAGAAAATACCAAGGCAGAACTAGCTACTCATATAGCTGCAGTGACTTTATCAAATCAGAAATCCAATTTGGATCAGGCCATAAAGGCTCATGAGGTACATCACCTTAATTCTAAAACTTTAAAAGTTATGTTTAAAATTACCAGAGAACAAGCTAGACAAATTGTTAAACAATGTCAATCATGTGTTAAACTTTTACCAGTTCCTCATTTGGGTGTAAATCCAAAGGGACTGATACCAAAAAGTATCTGGCAAATGGATGTTACTCATTATAATGAATTTGGCAAGCAAAAATATATACATGTATGTGTAGATATGCACAGTTGTTTCATTTATGCAACATTACAAACTGGAGAAGCAAGCAAGCATGTGATCGCTCATATGCTTGCTACAATCGCTGTATTGGGTGTGTCTAAACAGATAAAAACTGACAATGGCCCAGGTTATACAAGCTCCAGTTTCCACCAATTTTGTGAAAAATTCGGAATACTACATAAAACGGGTATTCCATATAACCCACAGGGCCAAGGTATGGTAGAAAGGGCACATCAAACCATTAAATGTCAATTTGAAAAAATTAAAAAGTGGGAATGGTACCCTACCAAGTGATCCCCCAGAAATATCCTTCATCATGCAATCTTCATTTTAAATGTTTAAAATTTGGATTCTGAAGGAAAATCTGCTGCAGATAGATTCTGGCATCCTGATGCCAAAAAAATTTTTGCAACAGTCCTCTGGAAAGACCCATTAACTGGAACCTGGAATGGGCCAGATCCAGTGCTTATCTGGGGAAGAGGTTCTGTTTGCATATATTCCCAAACTGCAGATGCTGCACGTTGGCTGGCAGAGAGACTGATTAAACAAATAGACAACAATAACAAATCCAGGGAGGAGAAACCCTCTGAGAAGTGTATTTTTTCTTCACAGGAAACATGAAGATGCTTCACTATTGCCTTCAAACTGGAACAGATCAATGAGTAAACCTGACCTGAGAAGTTATCAGTGCTGAAGGAGACATCACCACCCATATCTCCAGGGTGGCTCTATTGGACTCTTGATTCCCTGACTTATGATTTAGTGGGGACCTAGATTGTTTTAGATTTAGTGGGAATTTAGATTGTTTAGACCAAGGAGAAAACCCACTACCACAGTTACTATAGTTGTTTTTTTGGGTTTGAGATTGACTAGAACAGGAACAGGGATTTCCTTACTTGTTTTCTTTAGATCAAAGCTATGATCAGTTTTGTATTAGATTCTGATATAAGACATTTATAAACAGAATAGAAGAGGCTTACATTTCTTAATCCTCCAACAGAGGGAGTTATGTGTTGCCCTTAAAAAAGAGTGTTGCTGTCATACTAACTATTCAGGTGTTGTTAAGTCTCTTGTCTTTTGGGTCCATGTGGTTCAAAAAATTGATGGCTTTTGTAGGAGATGCTATTCAAATGAAACCCATACAGGTCCAATATTACAGGCTGGAAGCAGGGGACTCTGAAACTTCTGTCATCAAGACTGATGAGGATTAACCCCTAACTTACGAGCTAAGCCGGATAGTCAATGACAGGTAAGAGAGCATACCGAGACCCTTGCCCCTAAAAGAAGGGAGGACTCACCATCCTAAGACAGGAGCTCAACCAATGGCTGTTGAGTGTTCAAGGATGGGAAAGGGAGGCTGGGGTCCTTTGCTTCAACCTAGGACAGGCACAGTTTCCATAAGTTTTCCCAGTCTTCCCTTTTGAAAAAAAATTTTAAAAGGGGGACCTGTTGGGAGCCGACTTCTAGCTGAAAGCAGCTATCAGCTTTGCAGCCATCATTTTTTTTTTTGTTTAGTTTAGTTTTGTTTTTTCGGGGGGGGGTGTTGAGTCAGGGTTTCTCTGTGTAGCCCTGGCTGTCCTGGAACACATTTTGTAGACCAGGCTGGCCTCTGCCTCCCAAGTGCTGGGATTAGTCATGAGCCACCACTGCCTGGCTTGCTTTGCAGCCATCTTGAGCCATATACCCTGACTTGAGACTTGTAATACAATAGCCTACAACAGCAGAGCACATTCTGATAACATCTTGCTTTGGATACCCAGGACTTTCCTCTGGTGTGTGAGATTAAAGGTGTGTGAGATTAAAGGTGTGTGACTTAAGAGTGTGACCTGGAGATCAGATTTAGAGACAAGACCTAAGTGCATGATTAAAGGTATGACTTAGAGGCATGGCTTAGAAGTGAGACATATAAAAGGCAGAGGCTGATGGCAGAGAATCATACTCTTTAGAGAGACACTTCAGAAAGTACAACTTGGAGTACAACTTGGAGTAGGAATTAGGCATTAGGTAGCAGGCACTTGGAAGAGAACTTGGAAGAAGTAACTTGGAACTTGGAGGCAATAGGGACTAGGAACTAGGGACTAGGAACTTAGGACTTGGGACTTGGAGAGAAGAAGAGAGACTGAAAAATAAATGGGATTGAATCACACTCTGTCTGGTCTCCATTCCTTGAGTCCATCCTCACTCTCTCTCTTGTTGAACCCCGACCTGTGGACCAGAGTGGCAGCTTGGTTACAGTGTCTGACTCAAACGTGGGGAAGCCCGGGCCTCAACATTTTGCTTGGGTCATGACAGCTGGCCAGTATTTGTACAACTTGGAAGGGGAATAACTATTTAGGTAATGCAAATTTGTCTCCAGAACTACTGAGTAAAGTATTTTTACTGTGACTAATTGCAGGATGTCTACAGTTTCATAAGAAACACTTTGTCAATTTTCTTATGTAAAACCAATTATTTCACCATTATCCTATGGTGAACTATGATAATTTTGAAATGTGGTGCCACTGAGAACTTAGAAATAAGGATTATAAATTGCTTCTTTCCCACCCCTGAATAAATATTCTCATGATAGATTGTGAATTTTTTTGTTAAGCATATTGTATGCTATGGTATTAACATTTATAAAATGTTAGATGTAAATGGTTTTGATAAAGGAGTTATATATAAATTACAATGGAAATTTCCCAAATGAGAGAAAAAGAAAGCATACAAAGTCATTGGAAGTTCTGAAGGAATAAATGATGTATTTAAGGCAGTTATAAAAGTTTTGGGAAATACTTATGGGATTAACGTCTCTGTCTTCAGATCAATATTTATGACAAACTGGCTATAATCTAAGTTTTATTCTATCCTGTGACCAGTGTACATTGCAGAGAGTCAAAATACAGGAATGATTCCCTCAGAGCTTCCAAGGGAAGTCACACTCAGTCTAAGCTAAGAAATCAAGTAATGTTCTCTAAGAGGGAAAATAGTAAAAACAAAAGCTTGAAGATACAGAGATTCTTCAGAAGATCAAGTGATAACGTAGACAAGAAATTTCAACAGACCTTAACAGATGGTCAACAGAAGTTGATTTTGTTAAATGTGTAATCTTAAGCAGGCATATGTAAAGTATGATCACTTTCAGAATGCAGTGTGTCTCTTTAGCAAGAGATTTAGCAAGGGACAAGAGTCCTCAAAAATTAGGTTTGATCTCATGAAGTGTTATTTAGAAAATAAATTCTCACTCCTGATTCTCTTTGTCATATATAGATGCATCTCAATATCCCAGATGAAAGAAAAGATCATGAAATACTTCAGCATGGGAGGGTCTATATACAGCTGAGAAAAACTGAACAACCTTATTAAATACTGAGGTCAAATCAAAAACCTATATTTAGCAAATATGAAACACCATCTCATTATCAAAGAGAAGTTTTCAATAATAGATTGGGTTCTTTGTTAAACTAACCATGCCTGCTCCCTGATTTAAATGATGGCAGGAGTTTCTACTACCAAATGCCCAGATTTATAGAATTCTTCAAATATCCTCTCTCATGCCCTTGAACTTCAACTCTCTTTTCTTATAATGCAGCAGATACATGTGCTTCATGTGCACAGGGAATCCAGAATGTGACTTGTGTGCTAAGTTTAAGCAGCTCTGCAAAAAGATATTCATTAGATAAGGACAACCACCTGTGTTCAGGGACATTATCCAGACAAAGTCAGGCAGAGAAATGGAAGCCCTGCTGATAAAGGGAGCCCTGCATTTTGAGCTGAGTTCCACTGAGACTTGTGGCCTGCAACCTTCACACAGGTTTTCCAAAACCTTGATTCCTGAAATCGTGGATCTTGGCTGTGAGAGAAACTGTACCAAATACTGGAAGCTGATTCAAAATACATACAGCCTAGGACCCTGCCCAGCTCTCCAGGTGGCTGTCCCATAATTGGCTTGTAAAAGTGTCTTCTAAAGGTCATTCTATTTTACTATCAGTTCAGTACCTTTATGGTAACAAGGACTATGGTATCCATGATCATTGGCCCACTGTCTCACTTCTCTGCTGTGAAATGAGTTCCTTGGTCAGAAGCAATACTGTGTGGAATGCCATTGTTGTGAATGAGGCACTCAGTATGTCCATGGATCGTGGATTTGGCAGAAGCAATATGTGCATGAAAGTCAAAATCATAAGCAGAATATGTATCTATTCCAGGAAGAAGAAAGCTTTGTCCTTTGCCCAATAGCAATGATCCGATGTAGTCAACCTGCCACCAAGTCACTGGCTGGTCAACCCAGGATATAGTTCCATATTTAGGGCTCAGTGTTGTTCTCTGCTGGTGGTAGATCTGAAAGTCACCAGCAGACGTGGCCACGTCAGGCTTGGTGAGAGGACGACTCTACTGTTGTATCCAAGCATAAACTCCACTGTGTCCACCATGGCTACTATGTTCATGGTCCCATTGGAGAATGATAGATATAGCTGAGGGCACAGCTGACTTCCCACAGAATAGATCACCCTAACTACTTGGTTACTGAGTGTATACTCAGCTGAACTTACCTTTTGATCAGCATTTACATGGAACATAAGTATCTTTACATCCTTTGACCATTGTAAGAGATCTATCCACATACTTCTTCCTTTTATGTCTTTCTCAACAATATTCTAATTGTTCTGTCTCCAAGTCTCTGACAGTTAAGCCATCCCACTGTTTATAGCTGATGATTCAATGAATAATCACACATTTCCAAACAAATGCATGAGCATGACTACTGTATGAAGCTCTGAACTGTGGTGATTTCCCTTTACTCGTGTCTTTCAGGATTGTCCCAGAAACATGTTTTCATGCTGCAGTTGTTCACTTCTGGATGAGGCCTGCATAACAGGCAGAACCCTTAGTAAAGCAGGACCTAGTTATTTCTTCCTCAGTCACTTGATGATAGGGCCTATACCAAGAAGTCCTAGGTGCATGTATAATACCAAGGGCATTGTACAGGAATAGAAACTAGGTTTCTAGGGAAGTCAGGTACCTAGCATTAGTTTACAAGATGCCCCCCCCCAACAAAACCCAAGCCCATCTACACTCTCTAGGCTAATCCCAAACAAGACTAGAGTTTCCACGTTACACCCTCAACAATACGAGGGTCTCAAGGTTATTCCCCCAACAAACCTGCACCTCAGGTTACAAGACCGTGCCTAACAACCACTAACGCAGAGGTGACATTAAGTTTATGATATGACTCCCAGCACCAGCCAATTATGTTAAAGGTCACAGCAGCTTTCTAATTAGATGCTTGCACAATCCTCCCTATTGCAAGTGACATTTAAAATGGCAGCATTCAATCTTGCTTTTCTTAATCAGCCACCATGTTCTTCACTAGCCTAGGCCAGTTGCCAGGAATGGCTGTGGCTGTACCCCCCACTGCTCAGCTGGAGCAGTCTGCTAAGGCGGTCAGAAACACCAACCCTGCCACTCAAGAGATGCCACCATGGGCGATGCCTCTGTCAATCTCCAATGCTATCTTCACAATACTTGGCTGAACCCAGACCATCCTGCCATCCACATGGTCTCAGTCAAATGAGACTCCAATGCTTAGGTTATCCAAAGGCTCTCTATGTTTGGTAATGATCAATAAGAAGATGCCTATACAATCAGAGGGGTAACCCAATACCCAATCTAGATATATCAACTACCTTTGGCTGCTAGAGACACACACACTTCTGCTTCTATGTTTCCCCTCTCTCGTGTCCCCCTCCCCTAGCTCCTCTTCTTCCTCTCCTTACTCCTCCTACCTTAGCTCCTCCTACAATTCCCCCACTTGGTGCTTACAATAAATCCTTTCCCCATAGACATATGGGGTTCCACCATCACCAAAACAGTCTTGGCTGATGCTGGTGCATTGGGGATGGGGCCAAGCTAGCTCAAATAGAATAAAGACCCTGCTAGGAGTTGCATCAGATCAGATCCTCTGTGTTTCTTTTTGGGGATCACTAACATTTTCCTGGCACAACACATTCAATTTCTACAAAGATAAAATAGCAGGCCAAGATAATTCTTTCAAGAGAAGATAGATGGATAGAGTTGATGGTAGAGCCTTGCTCTAATATTCAAAATCTATGATTCATAATAAACACCCGCCAAAGGCTCCAAACAACATTCTTTGCAGCACTGAGCAGCAAAGAAAGGATTGGGTGCTCAATGCAATTTTCAATTACATACAGAAGCAAGCCTCAGCTACACGCAACATTCCTATGAACAGAAATAAATAATAAGTAGGAGTTTAAAAAGGTGGAAAAATTCTTTTTTTAAAAAAGATATATTTATTTTATGTATATGAGTACACTGTTGCTGTCTTCTGACACACCAGAAGAGGGCATTGGATCCCATTACAGATGGTTGTGAGCCACCCTGTGGTTGCTGGGAATTTAACTCAGGACCTCTGGAAGAGCAGTCAATGATGTCACACTGCACTGGAAAGTCTGTGTGAGTGCAGTGGACACACTTTGTGAGTCAGGTCTGTTCACTGGGTTTATGAGGTCACACTGTGTGAGGTCACACTGTGTGGTGTGTGGCCCTACTGTGCATGCTGAAGTCACACCGTGTGCCTGCCCACGCTCAGTGGGCTTGAGGGTCAGGTGTGAGAGCAGCAGACACACTGAGTCCAGCTCTTCGGGTGGACCCTGGGGTCACAGGGGACTCTTGGCAGGAATTGGTTTCATCTGGATCACCACTGTACTCCCTGCCCTTTGTGCTGCTCTGTGTGCCCTGCCCTCATCCACCTTTCTACCATGGGGCAGGCAGGATGGTGAAGGGCAGGAGGGGGGTGGGGCGGTGGGGACCGCATGCAGTGCCGAGTGGTCTGGGGCACAGGAAACTACTGTGTGCACCCTTTCTGTATTTTCCAGAGAGAGAGAGAGAGAGAGAGAGAGAGAGAGAGAGAGAGAGAGAATTTACTTCTTCCCTGGCTATTTGCTTTCTAAAACAATACATGGGAAAATAAAATTCAGTCAGTCAATCAGGACACCATACACCCACTCTTCCTTGTCAAGCACTACACCTTGCCTTCAAGGGCACTTCACAGCCATTAGTCTAGAGATGCACTTTAAAACAAAAACAAATAAACACCTCATCCTCAATTTCTTTTGTTTTTAGTTTGTTTTTTTTTTTTTTTCTCGAGACAGGGTTTCTCTGTGTAGCCTTGGCTGTCCTGGAACTCACTCTGTCGAGCAGGCTGGCCTCGAACTCAGAAATCTGCCTGCCTCTGCCTCCTGAGTGCTGGAATTAAAGGTGTGTGCCACCACCGCCCAGCCTCAATTTATTTTTATAGCAGAAAAGCTAGTATCATTTTAAACATAATAAGTAAAATATCCTAAACTTTCAGAAATGAAATCATGTAACTTCCCTAGGAATTTCTTCATGGTACCGACTGATACATAACCTGTTAACACAATGTTCATTGGGTAATTCTGAAGAGGGAAGTACATCTACTTTTCTATAATGAGAGATCTTTGCACTTTTGGATAATTGATTTTTATGTTGTTACTATTTTACTGCTTTCTCCTTGATTTGGTGTTATTTGTCATGCTTTTCTATCAGCAAAATTACACTTTGTTCTTAAACAACACTACCACTTTTCCCCTGTATTTCTTTCTTTAAAAAATAAAGTCCTATGTTTATCGGCATTGTGCTTTTTTAATTTCTTTTGTATTTCGTTTTGTATTTTTTGCAATATTTATATGTCTGTGCATCAGGTGTACACCTAGTGCTTATGGAAGCAGAAGAGGGTGTCAGATCCTAAAACTGGAGTTTACAGATGGTTGTGAGTTGTTATGTGGGTGCTGGGAACCAAATCTTGGTTCTTTGCAAAAGCAACAAGCACTCCTGACTGCTGAGCCATCTCTCCAGCTCTGCCACTGAGATTTTTATTTCAGTATTAGCCACTCAGCATTTCTGGTGTGAAGTATCATAGCTAAACAATAAACCAGCCACCTGTTTGTCACAGAATGTCATGTCATGTTTTGTTGCTATTACAATTTTCTTCACCTTTCTATGGAGTTATATTTCTAAACAATTATTTTATCTTTTTTGTTTTTTATCTATTTTTTGAGACAATGTCTCTCTATGTATTCTTGCCTGGCTTGTTACACAATGTTCAGACCAGGCTGGACTTGAACCTGCCTTTGCCATCACTCTCCTTTACCACTGCTTCAGGAAGAGATAAAAGCAAATCTGTGTCTATTCATCATTCTACCTTCATGTTTCTATGAAGTACTCTATTAGTACTCCTAATTACAGGGTCATCTCTCCTCATTACCAGTCTTCTGCTTTTTCCCACATAGGCACTCTATAATCTTCACATGTGTCCTGGGGATACTACTCAGGTCCTCGTACTTGCAGGGCAAACACTTTACCAACTGAGCTATCACTCCTCTCCATAAAAGTTGTTTTTGCATTTGTTTTAAATCACATACAAATGAAAAGGGAAAAACCAGGGCTTGCACTAAGAATGTAGCTCACCAGTAGCAAACTTGTCTAAGGTCCTCAGGTTGATCTATAGAACAAAGAGTAAATAAAAACTAATTTAAAAAGAAGAGAAAGTGAAGGGTGGAAATGGACATTTATTTATACTCACATGTATGTGGATGATTGAACACAAGTTTGTGTATGGCCTGAACAAGTGCTATCTATCTATCTACCTATCTACCTATTTATCTATCTATCTATCTATCTATCTATTATCTATCTATCTATCTATCTATCTATCTATCTATCTATCTATCAGTTTCTAAGACAGGGTCTCACTATGTAGCTTTGGCTGTCCTGGAGCTCAGTATGTCGACTAGACTGACTTTGCCTCCTTAGTGCTGGAATTGAAGGTATGTGCCACTATGTCTGGCTCATTTTATCATTTAAAAATTGGTTTATTTACTTTTTTATGTGGGTGGGTGTTTTGCCTGCACATATATCTATCTGTTCAGCATGTGTACGAATTGCCTTGGAGGTCCGAAAAAGGCATTGATTGGATTCTTTAAAACTGGAGGTACAGGTGATTATTATCTGCCATGTGGGTGTTGGGAACTGAACCTGTGTCTTTGGCAGGAGTGACAATACTTTTAAGGGTTGAGTCAAGACTTTATTACTTTTAGATTATGAGAGTATTTTCTTAAATGCATATCTGTACCATGTGTGTGCTTTGTGCTCATGGAGACTAGAAGAGGATATAAGATTCCAGGAAATGGAGCTACAGAGTGTTGTGAGCACATCTTATGGAATAAAAAGAAAATGAAACTGTGTCTAAGATGAAGGTTCATAGCACAAAATCCCTACATGACAACACTGGCAATTTAACACCTTGCTTTATAGTCTAGAACAGAAAGAAGGGAGTGAGCAATGGAGAACAGAAGTAGACATCAAGGTATCGTCAAATCGGGAGCATAAATCCATACAATAGAAAGAGAAGAATACAAAGAATTAATTAAACATGGAGTTGTTCCTTTGAGTCTTTTATTAGACAAAATAGAAACACTTATTAAAAATAGAGAATATCCAAATTAATGAAATCTAAAATGATAATGGTGACAAAATAACAGACAATGAAGAAAGCCAAAGAATGGTAAAGACATAGTTTTAAAATGCCTGTACAACACCAAATTAGAAATTCTAAAAGAAAAGTCTAATCTCCTCAATAGGTTCCACTTACCAGAGTTAAATCAAACTAAGGTAAATAACTTAAACAGATATAAACACCTAGAAAAAGAGAAGTCATTACAAGTCTGCCAACAAATAGAGGCCAGGGTCATGAATTTTAGGGTAGAATCCTACCAGACTTCCAAAGAGGAGTTCATGAAAATACTCCTCAAAGTATCAAACAATATAGAAGAAGAAACCTTAGCTGATTTTATTTTGTGAGCCCATGGTTACTCAAATATCCAATCAATATAAAGACACAGCTACAAAAAAGAATTGCAGACCATTTTCCCTTAAAACCACAGGTGCAAAAATATTTAATAAAATACATTAAATAAAATAGAAAACACTTCAAAAGATCATCCTCCATGATCAATGAGCTAGGCTTCATTAAAGAGATCCAGGAATGGTTTAATATAATGTGCTTAATGTGTAAGAAAGTAAAACAAGTTGTCATCTCATTAGATGATGAATAATTCTCTGACAATATTTAATCCCACTTTATGATAAAGTCTTTGGAGTGATTAAGGATACAAGGGACATACCTAAACATAATAATGTCACTTTACTGCAAACCTGTAACCAATATTAAATTAAATGGAGAAACATTCATATTAATTCCACTATTTAAAAACAAGAGTAGCTGATCCATTCTCTCCATATCTATTAGAAATACTATGTAAAAGTTTAGCAAGAATAATAAAATTGAAGAAGATAAAGGTGATATGGATTAGAAAGGAGGAAGTAAAATTATTTCTTTTTAGGTTTTTCGAGACAGGGTTTCTCTGTGTAGGCCTGGCTATCCTGAAACTCACTTTGTAGACCAGGCTGTCCTCGATCTCAGAAATCCACCTGCCTCTGCCTCCCAAGTTCTGGGATTAAAGGCTTGTCACACCACTGCCTGTCCAAAATTGTCTTTATTTGCCGATGATACAAGGGGACCAAAACTTCCCAAATGTAATTCCTAGACTTGATAAGCACTTTCAGCAACATTGTTGGATACATGATCAACTAAAAAATACAAAGAAAATGCAGTGGCATTACAAATGAGTTTGTAAGTGCAAACAAAATAGACAGACACCATTAAGTTTGAATTGATTGTTGATGCTTGTCACATTTTTTCATCATAATAAATAACCTTGAGTAACTCAGTGTGTTGGGTAAGATCTGACTAAATTCTTTGTAGTGACAGAGTACTTTTGGTATTCTTGAGGGTCCTCAAGGATGACTGATACACAAAGGGTTTAATAGATTGATTTCATGCTGAAGAGTTTACTCTTATATAAAGATACCAGAAAGTACACAACTTTAATGCATTTACTAGGTTCATGGGGTTTCTCTGCATTATGACTTTATCTCATGGTTTCTAGGATGACTGCCACAATGTGGCTTTACCACATTGCTTATTCATAGTGTTTCTCTCCAGGATGTGTTCTTTTATGTTCATAGATGAAGAGTATAAAAGGAAAAAGGAGCATGGGATAGGTGTTTTATTGGGGGTGGGGGGGTGAGGAAAAGGGATGGCATCTGAAATGTAAATAAAATATACCATAAAAAAGCATGGACAACCACTGTCTCCTGTCTTGCTCTCTTGCATGGTCAATGTCTCATGCTCAGCATGCTCTCTCATCCAGCTCAGGACCACTCACTTGCTTTGGGATATTGCAATACTCAGTGGAAGAGCCTTCCTAATCAATCATCAACACTATCTTTCACAGACATAGCACCCAGTCCTTCTGATGAGGGCATGCCCTCAACTGTGGCTCCTTCAGATGACTGTAGCTCTGAAATGCCGAGAACTGAAAACAACAATAACACAGACACAATAATAAATGAGGAAGTTGTTACAACAAAACCCCAAAAATTTAACCATATCAATTACAGGATCCCCTGCCACCACAAGAGGGAGTTGGAGCTGTGGCTGAGCCAGGACAAAATAGGGAGGGCACCTGGCTCAGAGCAGGGAAGGATACACTGGAATGGGAAGCTCAGAGCCTGTGCTGACCTGGGGTGAGCATCTTTAACCCTTGGTTCTCAGGCCAGTGCTACCAAAGAGGAGGCTAAAACAGCTGAAAGGTGGACAGAAAAGCAGATTGTCTCACACAACACATACGATCACCACAAAGGACAGGATCTCTGGTCCAAGGAAGATATGCTAAATTTGTGACAATCAATGAAGAACCACCTCCCATCTTATGACAGCTCCAAGTTCAAAATTACAGAGTCACAGATGAACTGGGCAGAGGGTAGTTCAGGAGGTGGGAAATGAGGTCTTTGTCTTTCTACCCTGCAAAAAAGGTAGGCAGAGCCTGATTTTGCCCTGGATGCTGTCTGGAAGAGCTCTCTGTCATGGACTAGTCAATGGGCCTAGGTTCTGTTCTTAAGAAGGATTTAACCCAAGGTGTGGGGCTGGTAACTAAATCAATTAGGGTGGAGTCTGTCTCATTTCCTCAGGGAGAGAATGACAAAGTGCCACACACAATACAGACAGCCACAAGGGGGCAGTAAAAGCTACCCAGAAGATTCCTCCACTTGGACAAAGGAGAAAATGAAGACAGGATGGCAACTGTGAGCCCTGTAGCAGGGCTCCAAGTTTGCTCTAACGTTCTCAGAAATTAAGACCAGAAAAACACTGTCTACTATACCAGGCTCTGGAACAGCTTTGAAGCACTTCGGGCTCAGACTTTCCAGTGTATCCACTGTAGCAGGGTTCCACGTTGAATTTAGTCATCTCCCTACACAGATACTCAAGAAAAATCTGAAAACCAAGGCACACACACAATTCTGGAAGAAAAGCCACTGACACAGAAACAATGGTGGATATTAAAAATTGGCCTTTCAATCCTTAACTTGGGAGTCCTGAGGGTCTTGGGATTCCAGTCAATGCACTAAAATGTTATGTCCAAGTTAGAGAGACCCCAATGACCAACAAGGAGCCTATTGTAATGCAAACACATGGAGGTCTTTATTATGAGCTCTGTAATAAGGATTCTCACCAGTCAGCCTCACATGAGCTCGAATCTGAGAGACCAAGTCTAGGGGTGCTGGGTATTTATTGCAGTTACAGAAAGATTGGGACATTAACATACAGGTCAGCAGCTTAATATTTTAAAAACTACATGACTGGCATAATCTGCAGGAACCAATCAAGGGGGCAAAATCAACTGTCAACCATGATGGGTAGGCTAACTTTTTCTCTGTAAGGTGTATTAGTTATCGATATGTAGCTTAACCCTGCAGTTGTACCTTGACTGGCTGTTGACAAGAGGGGCTTGTCATAGGATATTTGCTCAAGTGGACTTTGTGCACTCTCAGAAACAGAATTGATTGGGCATTACAAACTCATCTTTGTGCCTGAGGTCCTGATTATTGAAAGATGCTCCTGTTCAACCACAAGCCATGCATGGCAGTAGAAAAGGTAGTTTGTCCAAAGACCTACCTCACTATCTGTTACTGCACTGTCTGAAACAGTTTTCCTGAGCAGGTACCCCACAGCTCTGGAATTTCAAAATATTAGGGTTTCAAAGGTAACTTTAGTATTACAGCTTCTTGTTCCAGTATCTGGGATCCACACATGATCATCTGTGCTCCACAAAACAGATTGGGTCACTTCTCCAGCTCTTCCATCTATAGCACTCTAGGTTCTGCTTGACTCCACTTTACTGCTGCTGCTGTTCTTTCTGCTCATCCCATCAGACTGATATCTTCAATATGCTGGGTTCTACCCTGCGACTAGGATTCACTGTTTTCCTCTCCTGCACTCCCTTTACTGGGCCAAGCCTTAGCTGCTCTGCATGAGATTCATTTATGCCTAAAAACCAATACCACCTGGATGATTCTCACACATGATCAAATCCAGGTGCACAACAAAGGACAACCTTGGCTGTCTCTGGAACACAGCTTCTTTGTCCTCTCAGAAAAAACCCACCACAAGATTTCACCTCAGTGATGCTGGTTTCTTCTTCATCCCCACTAATTTTTTAACTACAGCCAACCATTATCAATTGTCTCAGTTGTCTCTTCTATTCTTTCCTCCTAGAGCCACAAGGACAAACTGCTGAGTTCCTCTGCTTGCTGGGGCTGGAACATGACTCCTTCTATTACACCATCACCAGCTTTCTATTTTTCAACAACTTCACTGCCTAAGCTCGGCTGTCCTGGATCTTACCCAGTTGATGAACCTTGAATTCAGAGGTCTGCATGGCTCTGTCTCCTGAATGCTGGGTAATACATGTGTAACACTTTTTGTGTATCTAAGCTTTTCATTACCTAAAACTTGTTCTGTACCAGGAAGACTTGAATCAGAGAACTGCTTGTCGCTTTTCTTCTGGGATTTAAGGCATGTACCTCCATGCTTGTACTTAAGTACTTTATTTTAGATCTTAAAATGAAAGCCCAGAATAGTAATCACAGTAGATCGATGGTCAGTTTCACACATACTGGTGACCTTGTGTCCTCATGAAAACGATGACCAGTTGACAATTGAAAGATATAAAAATTTATAAAGGTTATGGGAAGTTTTTATGACCCCCTAGAGCTGAGCCAAGAATGTAGGCCAACTGGTTCACTAGCTCCAGGTTCCAGGAACTGGCTGACCACAAAGAATGTAGAACTAAAAATACAGGTCAGCTGGGTCGTTCCGAGAACTGGCTGACCACAAAGTAGATGGTTGAGGAAGATTCAATTCCTGAGAAAAACATGTACAAGATGTTTCCCACATGACCGACTGAATAATGGGCTGGAACTTTCCACTATTTTTATGATACCCTTCCTTGGTTTTCCCCTCACTCCCCTGGTTTGTGTTTTTTTTTTTCCTTTAAATACCTTTCTCCCCCTGGCCTCCTAGTAGACGCTCCTCATTATGAGTCTCGACCTCAGCCCGGCTGATTCCTGAAATAAAGCCTCTTGTGTCTTGTGAGTTACTGAGTGATTGCGATATCCCGAGACTAGAGTGAGTGTCTCCCCTCCTGGGGGTCTTTCAATAATAACGCCCAACACAATACAGTTCTCCTTTGTACAAGTCTGGGGGTGTGTCCATAGGTCCGCCAGCCAGTACCTGTAAGCAACTCCAGTCATGCCCCTGCCTCAGATTCATGGGCAACCTGGGGCCTCCGCTTCCACCCGCCTGTCACGGTACCTGGAGGCTCCAATCATCTCCCTGTCTGCAGCAGCCCTGCAGCGGGTGATCAGATTGCATCGCTTGGTCTGTGACGTCAGAAGGAGGCCACGGATACCACCGGAACAGAGGTGCTTTTCCCAGACTGTGATGGTGGCAATGGTTGTCTCCTGGTGCAGTCACTGGGCTCTGGTCGGGATTTCCATACATCATGCCTGTGCGAAGGTCCAGCGCCTTCATGGGAAATGTAGTCTCCCACTGGCTGCCATCTTTCTTTTTCCTCGTGGCCTCATGGGATATGTAGTTCGAAGGCCGGCTGCCATATTGGAATGAGGTTGATGCGCGTGCGCATTTAGTTCTTTGACCACCATTTTGGCAGGAGTCCTTATGGGAAATGTAGTCTCCAGCTGCTATCTCTGAGTAGCCCTGGCAATCACTGAACTCACTCTGTTGCCCAGGCTGGCCTTAAACTCAGAAATCTGCGTGCCTCTACCTCCCAAGTGCTGGGATTAAAGGTATGCCCCATCAATTATTCATCATTATTGGCTATTGATTAATATTGATTATTGATTAGCACTGTCTGCTGATTATCGATTATTGATTATCAACATTATTGATCACTTTTGGTTATTGACTAGTATTGAATATTGGCAATTAATTAGTATTGATTATTGATTAACATGATTATTGATCATTATTCCATCACCATCATCCCCCTGCCTCTGCCTCCCGAGTGCTGGGATTAAAAGCCACCACTGCCCAGCTACACCTGTCTTCTTTGGTTTTTTGTTTGTTTGTTTTGAGATAGGGTTTCTCTGTGTAGCCCTGGCAGACAAGCCACTGACACAAAAACATGGTGGATTTTAACAACTAGCCTTTCAATCCTTTAGTTGGGAGTCCTGAGGGTCTTGGGTCAATGCACCAAGATGTTATGTCCAAGCCACAGAGACCACAATGACCAACAAGGAGCCTATTGCAATGCAATCACATGGAAGTCTTTATTATGAGCTCTGTAATAAGGATTTTCACCAGTCAGCCTCACATGAGATCGAAACTGAGAGTCTAGAGGTGCTGGGTATTTATTGTAGTTACAGCAAGATTAAGACATTAATACACAGGTCAGCAACTTAATATTATAAAAACTACATGTCTGGCATAATCTGCAGGAACCAATCAAGGGGGTAAAACCATATGACAACCATGATGGGTAGACTAACTTTGTCTCTGTAAGGTATATTAATTATCTATATGTAGCTTAACCCTGCAGTTGTACCTTGACTGGCTGTGGACAAGGAGGGCTTGTCATAGGATGTTTGCTCAAGTGGACTTTGTGCACTCTCAGAAACAGAATTGATTGTGCCTTACAAACTCATCTTTGGCCTGAGGTCCTGATTAATGAAAGATGCTCCTGTTCAACCACAAGCCATGCATGGCAGTAGGAAAGGTACTTTGTCCAAAGACATGCCTCACTATCTGTTACTGCAGATCCTAATATTAGTTACACTTACTTTGAGACAGAATACAAGTGGAAGTTGCCTGTCCCCCTGTGCATGCCTCTTATAGATAAGATAGACAATACCCACCTGCCCTTCCTTTCCTGCCTCATCCCTGTGTCTCAGCCCCACTTGGGCAGACAGTCCCTGTTCAACCTCGTGCTTTACCTGCCAGGACACAGGTAAGCTTTCTATAGATCTACCACACTGTCTGTTATCCCAGATGCAATGATCACAGTTTCCCCTAGCACTGTACTAAACACCAGAAGCAGCTTTACCTCTGTCCTGACTATGTCTGCCTGTGGATGCTAAGATCATCTCTTCAAGCCCAACTCTTCTCCCTGCTCCCAACATTAGCAAGCATTCCCTCTTAAGCATACCCATCCAAACAAGACAAATCCAGAAATCAGTACTGAGATAACAATCACTTCAAACCCAGAGACCTAGCCACCAACATAGGAATATAATAAATAACAGCCAGAAAAAATAAGTCACCAAAAGGGTGGACCTATCCTATCACAGCAGGTCCTGAGAAATTAAAACATACAACAGATATTGTACAAAAGAGGTTGTTTGGGGGCAGGGAGATGAGTGAGAATCTGGGGAAAGGAATGAGTCACAGATGAGGACCTGCAGACAGACAGACAGGGAGCAGAGAGAGAGCCCTGAAAGTAAACAAAGAGAATAGAGAGAAGGCATGAACTGAGACAGGGAACAGAGAGAGTTGTGTAGCTAGTGGTTTGTGTATATAAAGCACACCTGACAACAGCAGCAGGTGACGGATTCAGGGAATGACTTCAGCAGTTGCTAAGTCCTTGAGAGCAGAGCATTGATATTGCCTGTGCACTGACAAGTACAGAAACAAGGTTCACCCACAGAACGGGAAAGGAAGAGAGAGTCTCAGATATTAAGGATGAATAGGACAAAATGAATACATTGGGTAAAAAAATGTGGATCCTAAAAGTTTCCTAACCCTAAACAACTAGGAATTTTTCAACATATGAAATAGGAAAACTACAGATGATTGGAGTAGAAGAAGAATAAGAATATCAGCCCAAAGATCTAGAAAATATTTTCAAAGAAATAATAATGGAAATTTTCCTAAACCAAAGAACATGCATGTTAAGATACAAGAAGCATCCAAAACAACCAAGAGATTGGAGGGGAAAAAGTCCCTTTACCTAATAATAATCAAACACTAAACATAAAAAATAAAGCAACATAAAGAACTGCAACGGAAGAAACTAACAAAAACTAAACGAAAGAAAAACAAGTAATGTATGAAAGCCGATTTGATAGATTTATGCCTGTCTTCTTAAAAACAGGTTTTGTTTGTTTGTTTGCTTTCGAGACAGGGTTTCTCTGTGTAGCCCTGGCTGTCCTGGAAGTCACTCTGTAGACCAGGCTGGCCTCGAAACCAGAAATCCACCTTCCTCTGCCTCCCAAATGCTGGGATTAAAGGTGTGTTTCATCACTGCCCAGCTATACCTGTCTTCTTAATGTATACTGTAAAAGACAAAAGAATTTGGACACATGTGCTGCAGAGTCAGAGAAACCACCCGTGTTTCTACAGGAAAGCAACTGGTCCAAATGTTTTGGGCAGATTCAGAATCAGCCATGACAGTGATGTTACTCAGAGGTCACCTCCTGATCTAACACCGGAGGGGCATCACCAGGGACCTCACAGGTGGTCACATCTGGCTGATGCTTCCCATGCAGCCCCAGAATGGACCCAGCGCCCCAGCTCCCACTGCTCAGCTACCTGCCCCTACCCATTGTGGGCACTGAACCCTGTGCTCACCATGACTCAATTTCAGAGCTTCCCTGAGGTCTCCACACAGCACCCGACAGTAGAATTCAGAGCAGGGTACAGACGACCATTCAAGCCTGCACAGGCACAGCGAACTTGCAAAATGGCACCCGGAAGAACCTGCCTCCTTGTCTGATTGGCAGGTCTGCCTGGGAGCCTTGATTGGCCAGTGAGTCTTACCACTCCTCAAAGTTAAAGTGTGCTTTCACACCAGGGTCAGACCTTTTCCAGATCTCAGGAAGGGTTTGCACTCCATTACTTTTGTTTCTGTCTTCAAAGAGGAATCTCACCCCACCCAGCCCTGGGGGAAAACCCAGCATTCCAGCTCTGGCTGATCAGCTGCCTGCTCCTCCCCTCTGAGAGCAATGATCCTGCACCTACCAGGACCTGACACCAGACCTTACCTAAGCTTTCCTCAGAGCATTTGCCTTCTTCTTCCTGTAATCAAGGTGAACAGCTTCCATAGCCCAGTACTCAAGGTGCAGTAGAGGTATCATTCTGACCCACAAGTGGAAGGATGCCCTGGTTCTTTCTTTCTTTCTTTTTTTTTGAGACAGTGTTTCTCTGTGTATTCCTGGCTGTCCTGGAACTCACTCTGTAGACTAGGCTTGCCTCGAACTAAGAAATCCGCCTGCCTCTGCCTCCCAAGTGCTGGGATTAAAGGTGTGCACCACCACTGCCCAGCTGCCCTAGTTATTTCTTAGCATTGTCTAAACTCCACCCAAGTTACTTGGCAACAGAAAGGTATGCTTCTCCCCATGGTTACCTGGCAACAGCCTGGTAGGCCTGACCCACTATAAAACTGGCTGCTTTCTCTTCCTTTCTCTTTTGATATGTTGCCCATTTGGTCTCTCTTTCTCTTGCCCACTTGAGCTCTTCCCTTCCCCCCTCTCTCTCCACAGGCTCATGCCCGGCCTCTACTTCTCTACTTTCTGCCTCTCTCTGCTTTTCTGTGCCTCTACTACCCTCTTAACTCTCCTCCCCATGCCCTGAATAAAGTATATACTATACTATACTGCCTTCTGGTGGGTTGCTCCTGGGGAAGAGCTGTCTCAGCATGAGGCATGGTCCCTGGGGGTGGAGGAGAGAAATACCTCAAGAGGAGGCAGGAGCCTGCTGAGACATCCCCATCCTCCACACTTCCCCACACACTCATAGATCATATTCCATCTCTCTTTAGAGAGAGATAACTATGGGGAGGAGCATATCTGGCTGTCACCAGGTAACTGTGAGGTAGAGTTTTAGACAGAATGCTAAAACCATTATTATTAAAGTGGGGTTTTAGAAATCAAGCTTCATGCTAGGCTCAGGGAACCTATATCTCGGGTTCACCAGATGATAGGTATCAATCAACCCTGGAGAAAATCTAGAATCATAAGGGAAACACAGTTGAGCACTACTGTCAGCCAGCACATCTTCATCTGTGGCAATGTGAAGAAAAACCAGAGTTGGATTAGTACAGGTTCTCTAGATAAACATAGCTCAAATCATAGAGAGAATGAATCTTTGTATAGAGAAAGGTTATGTAATAAAATGTCCCAATAAAGGCTTTTGGACAAGGTAAATTAGAAAAATCAAGGACTGCTTGACTTCATGTTGCAGGATATTACAGCTGATATTCAGTGAATACCAGAATTTTGAAGAACTAAGTACTTACTAATACCAGTTTCAAAATGCAAATAAACTAACAAATCATCTTTGTTTTGTAAAAAGAAGTAGGGCCAATACAAAAAAAAACCAAAAAACAAAAACAAAAACACTGCCCTGTTCAATGTCCTCTATATATGTAGGTTGTCAAAAGAATCTGTAGCCCAGATCAAAGGTTTATCTGAACATCTCAAAAGAGCAAGATTAATAAAGGGTTTCTCACTTCAAAAGTTGTAATTAAGAGATATGCCCCACAGCAAGCAGGATATCAGTTAGGGTTAGGGGATTAGACATTTATGGTTAGGATTAGTGTAAGTGTTTTTAGTATTCAGTTTAGGAGGTTAGGAAATTAAGAGGTGAGGGTTAGGATAGGGTTAGGCTCAGGGTTAAGGTTAAGGTGGCCACCATTATTCTTGATGGTCCTACTGAGTCAATATTATCCCTATTACACAAAGAAGAAATATCAGGCCTACAAGGTATTCATTTTATATCTAAATGGTTTGTTTTATTCTTACTCTGATAGCTTCTCTCTTACTTAGAGAAAGGTTTCTCAAAAGAACCTAAAAGTTTTTCAGGCCATTTGCCTCCAAAACTAGCATACTAAGAAAGGAAGCAAAGACTTTGATATTCACAGAACCTCACAGATAACCAAAGATCAAGTTTCTGAGAGTCACAGAGCTTGCTGCCAGCAAAGAACATTTATGTTACCCTATTCTGTGTTTCACCATCAGTTATTTCTGCAGTTAATTTTCCTCTGAGATTAAATGTGCTTCAGTACTCTTCTGCTCTAGACATGTCTGGTTTAATTTCTCACCAACCTAAAAATATACTTACTAAAGATTTCTCAGTGAAGTTTTCACTTTAAAATGAAAATTCTGAAACAGAAATCCCAGACAAGCAATAGACACAAAGTCATGGCTTATAAATTTTGACTTTTTATTAATTACATGTAGAATATACACATGAGACTTGGTTTGTTATTCACATGATGTACTTAATAGCAAATGAATCACAAGTAAATTAAACTTGTTTACTTGATCCTAGTTCATTTTTGTTCCTAATGAAAATAAACTTAAAAATTGATTTGAAAGGACAAAAATATATTTAATTCTTATATCTACACAGGTAGAATAAATATAAACTGATAATATGGGTCTGAATCTTTCCTTGGAAGAGGTAACATGTTTTAAAGATTTTACTACTCCTAGACCAGAAGATGTTATTAATATTAGATATTCTCCTCACTCAAATAAGACTAACACATCTATGTTTTAACTATGATATATACATATTTTAAATTGTATGCAGCCATATACATGTTAATAATTTAAAAGACATTTATATCTAGTAAAACCTCTTTAAATCAGATAAATATACAAAGATAGACAGATCCAGCACAGGGCTTATCTTATCTTCTAAATTAAACCACAGCCATTTTCATACCTTTAGCTTTGTTGAATTAAAATAATCACAGCAGGTCTTTTTAAATGTTACTGAACCTCTATCAAAAAAATGACCTGGCTGGCCAGAATTTGTACAACTTGGAAAAGTAATAACTATTTAGGTAATATAAAGTTGTCTCCAGATGTACTGAGTAAAGTATTTTTAATATGACTGATTGCAGGATGTCTACAGTCTCAGAAGAAACACTTTGTCAATTTTTTGTATGTAAAACCAATTATTTCACCATAATCCTAGGGTGAACTATGATAATTTTGAAATGAGGTGCCACTGAGAACTTAGAAAGAGGGGATATAAATTGCTTATTCCCCACCCCTGAATAAATATTCTCACAATAGATTGTGAATTTTTTTGTTAACCCTATTGTATGTTATGGTATTAATATTTATAAAGTATTATAATGATCTAAAGATGCAAATGGTTTCAATTCAAAAGTTATGTATAGAATACGATGGAAATTCCCCAAATGAGAAGAAAAGAAAGAATACACAGCCGTTGGAAGTTCTGAAGGAATAAATGAGGTATTTAAGGCACTTAGATCATAAAAAATTAGGGAAATACATATGGGATAAGGTATCTGTCTTCAGATCAACATTTATGACAAACTAGCTGTAATATAAGTTTTATCCTATCCTGTGTCCAGTCTACATTGAGGAGAGTCAGAATACAGGGATGATTCCCTCAGAGCTTCTATGGGAAGTCAGACTCAGCCCAAGCAAGGATATCGAGTAATATTCACTAAGAGAAAAATAGTACAAAGAAAAGCTTCCTCAGAAAAGATTCCTCAGAAGATCAAGTGATAACCGAGACATGAAATTTCAACAGACCTTAACAGGTCAACAGAAGTTGATTTTGCTAAACAAACGTGTAATCTTAAGCAGGCATATGTAAAGTATGATCACTTTCAAAATGCAGTGTGTCCCTTTAGCAAGTGATGGGACAAGAGTCCTCAAAAGTTATGTTTGATTTTGTGAAATGTGATTTAGAAAATAACTTCTCACTCTTGATTCTCTTTGTCATATATAAATGATTCTCAATATTCCAGATGAAAGAAAAGCCCTTTGCTTACTTCAGCATGCCAGGGTCTGCATACAGCTGAGGAAAACTGAACAACCTTATTAAATACTGAGGCCAAGTCTAAAAGCTATATTTACCAAATATAGAACACCATCTCACTATCAAAGAGAACTTCTCACTAATAGACTGTGTCCTTCACTACAGTAACCATGCAGGGTCCCTGATTTAAATGTGATGGAGAAGCAGCAGGTACAGGCAAGAGCTCTGAGGAAGCAAACAGCTGGCTCAAGTTATATCCTTTTGTGAAGGGCTATGGAATATTGTCCAACTCATAATAGATGCACATTTCTCCTTATAAAACATAGCCCATATTAATAATGATGCTAGGAGTATTTCCTCAAAATTTAATTCTTCATATATTACACTAGATTGTAATAGAAGAGAATCAGTGGTTGAATATAAACTTGTAATGGGTTGTCCAAAATTCCTCAATACTTTTTCACCAAACTGCTGGCCTTATGTAGCTGCATGCGGCCACGAATCAACTAAATTCACCTGAAAGGGGGCTGGGAATGAAAAGGGACGGAGGGTGAGAAGAGATGAAGCCAAGACAAAGTTCTGTGATCAAGGCTCTAAGGTTTAATGTTCAGCTCTCAATTTAAATGGGGGAGGCCCAACCCAAAACCCCTCCTTGTTTCAGCTGAAGATGGGTGGGATAATCCATAATCCATTCCTGATCATGGCCTGAGATATCTCAAGGCAAGTCCAGGGGCAGTTCTGCTTCTATGTTCTGTGAAGCTAAGGTGGGTAACTCGTAGATCCTATCACTTGGTCTGTTGTGGTAAACAAGGTCTCTCAGGCCTGCTCAAGCCTGGGGGAAAAGCACAGCCTTACAAGAAGGCCAAAAGTATCAGTCTTCTAACACCCAATACAAAGCATGACATTGGTTTTTAGGTGGTACTCTTGCCTATTTTCTTCCTATAATAAGCATAATGCTGCCCTAATTATGTTCTTAACTATATCCTGAATAGAAATTATGATGGTCCTATCAGTCTGGCTTTTGTGTATTGTGGATGTTATCTGACTCTCCTAACAGAACCTTCCATGTGTTCTCCCTTCCTTGACTGTTTTATTTGATAATCTTTGTCATCTCTTTTGTTTTATTTTGTCCCCTTAGAAGGATTCTTCTCTGAGGCACCATAACTGCTGCTCTTTCTATATCACCCCTTTGGTCAGTTTAACAATGTAGAAGGATCCATTGTACAAACACCAAAAAGTACAGATATTCTCTCAAAGGTGACTGCAGTGCCAGCCCACTCATATTCATCTTGTCCAGCATCACCAGTGATGGTTTCATGGAAAGACAGGAGAATTTATGAGAAACCTGAAGAATGGGAAAGGCTAAACACAGGAATGCAAAACACACTGACATTTTTCCAACTGGGCCACTAAGGGTGGCAGCTTTGGTGTGGGTCTTCTTTATTCTTGGGTGGTTGTTAGCCACCAACCAGTGAGGACAAAGGGAACAGCCATGGCAATCTGACTTGAGATGGCTGTATTATAAAATTAACTCTGGAGACCAGCACAATGAGTCAGTTCTACTTTATTGTTCCAGAAATAAGGTATATGAGGGCTTTTATGGGTACAGGTGGAAAGGATTAATTGGTCATAATAGTATATCTAAGTAACATGTGGGCAGGGAAGCCAGAATGGGACTTGTGTGCTGAGTTTAAGTAGCTCACACAGGGACAATCTTTTGATAAGTACATCCACCCGTGTTCAGGGACAATGTCTAGATATATTGAGGCAGAGAAACGGAAGCCCTAAAAAATTAAATAAATAAATAAATAAATAAATAAATACATAAATAAAAGAAATGGAAACCCTAATAAAAATAAATACATAAATAAATAATAAAAGAAAGGAATGGAAGCCCTATAAAAATAAATAAATAAATAATAAACAAAAGAAAGAAATTGAAGCCCTTCTGATAAAGGGAGTCCTCCATTTTGAGGTGAGTTTCACTCAGATTTGGGGGACTGTGACCTTCACACAGGTTTCCAACAGCCTTGATTCCTGAAACCATGGATCTTGGCTGTGAGAGGAACTGTACCAAATATTGGAAGCTGATTCAAAATACATACAGCCTAGGACCCTGCCCAGCTCTCCAGGTGGCTGTCCCATAATTGGCTGTGTAAAAGTGTCTTCTAAAGGTCATTTTATTTTGTTATCAGTTCAGCACCTTCAGGGTAACAAGGACTATGGTATTAATGGTAATTAATACCATTATAATTTATGATCATTGGCCCACTGTCTCACTTCTCTGCTGTGAAATGAGTTCCTTGGTCAGAAGCAATACTGTGTGGAATGCCATTGTGGTGAATGAGGCACTAGGTATGTCCATGGATCATGGACTTGGCAGAAGCCATGTGTGCATGAAAGTCAAAATCACAAGCAGAATATGTATCTATTCCAGGAAGTAGAAAGCTTTGTCCTTTGCCCAAGAGAAATGATCCGATGTAGTCAACCTGTCACCAAGTCACTGGCTGGTCAACCCAGGATATAGTTCCATATCTAGGGCTCAGTGTTGGTCTCTACTGCTGGTAGATCTGGAACTCACCAGCAGATGTGGCCATGTCAGGCTTGGTGAGAGGACGACTCTACTGTTGTGTCCATGAATAAACCTCACTGCGTCCACCATGGCCACTATGTTCATGGTCCCATTGGAAAATGACAGATATAGCTGAGGACACAGCTGACTTCCCACAGAATAGATCACCCTAACTTCTTGGTTACTGAGTGTATACTCAGCTGAACTTACTTTTTGATCAGCATTTACATGGGACACTATCGATTACTGATTATCATGACTATTGATCACTTTTGGCTATTGACTACCATTGGTTATTGGCCATTGATTAGTATTAATTATTGATTGACATGATGATTAATCATTATTACATCACTGTCATTCACCTGCCTCTGCCTCCTGAATGCTGGGATTAAAAGTGCACGCCATCAGTTACTGATCATTACTGGTTATCAATTAGTATTATTAATTATGGATTACCATTTATTGATTATTGATCAGCATTGATTATTGATCGTTATTCCATCACCAACTCCCCCTGCCTCTGCCTTCGTATTGATAATTATTGATTACTGTTTATTGATTATTGATTATAGATCAGCATTGATTATTGATCGTTATTCTATCACTGTCATCCCACTGCCTCTGCCTCCCAAGTACTGGGATTAAAGGCATGTGCCACCACTGCCTGGCTTCTTTGACCATTGTGAGAGATCTATCCACATACTTCTTCCTATTATGTCTTTCTCAACAATATTCTAATTGTTCTGTCTCCAAGTCTCTGACAGTTAAGCCGTCCCACTGATTATAGCTGATGATTCAGTGAATGATCACACATTTCCAAACAAATGCATGAGCATGACTACTGTATGAAGCTCTGAACTGTGGTGATTTTCCTTTACTGGTGTCTTTCAGGATTGTCCAAGAAACATGTTTTCATGCTGCAGTTGTTCACTTTTGGATGGGGCCTGCATAACAGGCAGAACCTTCAGTAAAGCAGGAACTAGTTATTTCTTCCTCAGTCATTTGATGATAGGACCTACACCAGAAAGGTCTAGGTGCATGTATAATACCAGGAGCATTGTACAGGAATAGAAACTATAGGCTTCTAGGCAACTCAGGTACCTAGCATTAGTGTCCAAATTGCCCTCTCCCCAGCAAAACACAAGCCTAGCTTCACTCTCTAGGCTAATCCCAAATAAAACTAGAGTTTTCAAGTTACACCCTAAACAATACCAGGGTCTCCAGGTTATTCCCCCAACAAACCTGCACCTCAGGTTATAAGACCATGCCTAACAACCACTAATGCAGAGGGGAGGTGAAGTTAAGTTTATGATGTGACTCCCAGCACCAGCCAATTATGTTGAAGACCACAGCAGCTTTCCAATTAGATGCTTACACACATCCTCCCAATTGCAAGAGACATTTAAAATGGCGACATTCAATCAGGCTTTTCTTAATTCCCTGCCATGTTCTTGAATAGCCTAGGCCTGTGGCCAGAATTGGCTGTGGCTGTACCCCCCCACTGCACAGCTCAAGCAGTCTGCTCAGGTGGTCAGAGACACCAGCCCTGCTACCCATGAGATGCCAGCATGGGAGATGGCTCTGCCAATGCTTAGGTTATCCAAAGGCTCTCTATGTTTGGTAATGCTCAATAACAAGATGCCTATACAATCAGAGATGTAACCCAATACCCAATCTAGATATACCAACTACCTTTGGCTGTTAGAGACACTCGTACTTCTGCTTCTATGTTCCCCCCTCTCATGTCACCCTCCCCTAGCTCCTCCTCTTCCTCTCCTTACTCCTCCCACCTTAGCTACTCCTACAATTCCCCACTTGCTGCTTACAAGAAGTCCTTTCCCCATAGACATATGGGGTTCCACCATCACCAAAACACTCTTGGCTGATGCTGGTGCATTGGGGATGGGGGCAAGCTAGCTCAAATAGAATAAAGACCCTCCTGTGATTTGCAGCAGATCGGCTCCTATGTGTGTCTTTTTGGGGATCACTAACATTTCCGTGGCATGATGTTCAATTTCTACTAAGATGGAGTAGCAAGTGAAGATATTTTTTCCCAAGGAAAAATAGTTGGATAGAGTTGATGGTAGAGCCTTGCTCCATTATTCAAAATCTATGATTCACAATAAACACCTCCAAAGGCTCCAAACAACATTCCTATCTAACCATGAAACTGGTAGCACAGCCTGCACAGCATCCTGGTCCTGTTACAGAGCCTTCTCATGGTTTTGGCCCCCAACAGAAAGCTAGCAGCTTTCTGAGCTACTTGATACACTGTCTGGTGTAACACACACAAGTGAGGAGTGTGCTGTCTCCAGAATCCTAATCAGCAGGTAGATGTTCTGCTTCTTTCTATGCAGTGGGATTGGCCAGGTGCACTGACTTATCTTTCACCTTAGAATTAATATCTCTGAAAAACCTATGCCACTAGATTCCTAAGCATTTCACTAAATTAGAAGACTACTGCCTGGAAGTGGTGGCGAACACCTTTAATCCCAGCACTTGGGAGGCAGAGGCAGGTAAATTTCTGAGTTTGAGGCCAGCCTGGTCTACAAAGTGAGGTCCAGGACAGCCAGGCTTACACAGAAAAACCCTGTCTCGAAAAACCAAAAAAGAAAAAAAAAAGAATACTAAGTTTTGGTTGGATTTATTTTCTGTCCTCTGGTGCCCTTATGGGTTTGCAGTGAGTATAATCTGGTTGACACCTCATGTGCCCTAGGTCAGTTCTACATAATGTGTACTTTAGAGCACTAATATCATATTTTATGGAAGACACAGATGATCAAGATTCTTTCTAACTAAGTTAATGACACAGAAAATGATGAAATACAGATGCAAATAGAAAACCCAAAGGCTAAAGTAAACTATATTTTCTCCACACAGAGAGTTATTTTAATATATTATTATTGATTCTACATATTTCCCAATGCTGTTATACACAGCATTGTATTTATATTGTATTCATATTGTATTCATATAGTAATATGAAAATATTAATTAGAAAGGTATATGTACATATGAATGGATGCATATAACATATTTTTACATCTCCTTTGGATGAACATATTTGAGGTGGAAGTGAGACTGGGTTTAATTTAGCTTAGGCTAGCCTCAAATTCATTACGTAGCTGAGGTATGTCTTGGCCTTATGATCATCTAGCCTTGTCTGTAGGGTTCTGAGATCTTAGGCATGGTGACCCCAGGGAGCAGCCCCTTGTGTTTCAGCTTCAACATCTAATAATGGTTACTGGAACAATCCCTTCCTTTCATCTTCTTTGAGGAAAAGGTGTCTGAAAGCACAGTGTGACATTTTCCAGAAAGAACCAGAGCCAGGACTACTGAGTATCCTCTATCATCTCACTTTCCATTCCATTTCAATCAGTGGACACAAACCATAATAACAGCCATTTTGTTGTGGTAAATATTATTTGGGAGTTTCTTACCCCACTTAAATCATAGAGTTACCAAATAAAAGATACAAAATACTTTGTACTTACAATAAGCAGTAAAGCAACAGAGTTGGGCATATATCAACCCTCTATTTCTATTTTGTCTATTTCCGTGTTAATATCTGTGAGATAACATGTGCCATGTTCTCCCTAGGGGCTCATACTCCCAGGCCAGACCTACTGGCCATGCATTCACACTCTACCTACACCATGGTGCCTCCTTCCTTGTCCCTTCTCTCTCCTTCATGGTCTCTTCCCCAGACACCAAACATGGGACCTGAAGCACCATCTACCTTTCTTCTCCCCAGCTACAGGCTTTAGGCATCTTTATTAAGCAATCATGGAAGGCAGGAAAGAAATGTAGAAATGATGAAATTACAGTCCCAAAAATTATTGTACAAAGTTCAACCAGGCTTTACAGCCATATGTCCAGAGTCTAGAATCTTGTATTGGAGCACATCAAATATTATTTTTACTTTTTGTCTCAGGCTGAACATTTTAAACCTAGAAAATAATAGTCTTTGTAAACAGGGCCATATCATGATACCCATATTTCCTATTTCGGTTGAACTAGTGTAACTAGTGTAAATTAATTTAACATAAGTTCAGTTTTTTAACCCAGATTCTTGATTGCCTAGTGTGCAGACACAAAAAATTACCAATTAGGACATTTGTTGATCATCAAAAATTGATTGACTCACAACTTCTTGCTAATATTGATCACATTCAGGGAAGCTTTCGCCCTCTTTTTCCACCCCTTTGTGTACTGTGACTAATCCCGCTTCAAAGTTGGTCATAGAACTAGACTCTTCCACAGGCCTCTCTTCATTTCAAAACCCAAGAAAAGCCAGAGAGGTTGTAGGAAACTCACTCAGTGTTTTATTTTTGTTTTGCAGTGACCAGTCAAGGATCAGTCTGGAGGAGTTGGAAGACACTCTTTTCATCACTGAGAAGCAGAGAAAGAATTGATGCTCAAAATAATTCTCAATCACATACAAAGAGGCAGGCCTCAGCTACAGACAACATTCCTATGACAAAAAATAAATAATCATCAGGAGTTGAAAATAATAAAAAGAAATTCTAATGACTTGGAATTGAAGGGGAATGAAAACAAAAAGGAGAATATAGCAGTATTGCATTTGAAATCAATAATTGACTTTTAAAACAAATACACATAGAATGAATTAGGTAGTCTTCCTTTTGTTTCTATTTTGTAGAATAGTCCAAGGTGGTCTTAGCTCTTCTTTAAAAGTATGGTAGCATGCTGCACTAAAACTACCTAGCCCTTGCCTTTTTTGGATAGGAGGTTTATAATATCTGCTTTGATTTCCTTAGGGTCTATACTACAGTTTAGATAATTTACCTGATCTTGATTTAATTTGGGTTTATAGCACCTGTCTAGATAATTATCAAATTTTCTGGCTACATATTTCATTTAGATTTTCCAGTTTATAGAAACTAATGATTTTTACAACTTTCCTGAGTTTCTCTTGTTATGTCTCCTTTTTCTTTCTGATTTTGTTAATTTGGATACTGTCTCTCTACCCTCTGGTTAGTCTGGCTAAGTGTTTTTCTATCTTATTGATTTTGTCAAAGAACCAACTCTTGGGTTTGTTGAGTCTCTGTACTGTCCTCTTTGTTTGTAATTGGTTCATTTCTGCCCTGAGTTTGATTATTTCCTGGTGTCTATGTCTCTTAGGTGTGTTTGCTTCTTTTTGTTCTAAAGCTTTCTGGTGTCCTGTTAAGTTGCTTGTGTAGGATCTCTCTGGTATGTTTATGAGGGCACTTATGGCTATGAATTTTTGTATTACCACTGTTTTCACTGTGTCCCATAATTTTGGGCATGCTGTGTCTTCATTCTCATTGAATTCTAGAGTATAGTCTTTTCTTTCTTTCTTTCTTTCTTTCTTTCTTTCTTTCTTTCTTTCTTTTCTGAGCAAGTTTTCATTGTATAGAAAGTTGTTCAGTATGTGGCTTTCTGATGTTTTTGTTATTATTGAAGTCAGGATTATTCTGTACTGATTTCATAGGATGCATGAGAATATTTCAGTCTTCTTGTATCTGTTGAGGCTTCATTTGTGAGAGATTTTTTTTTTGAGACAGGGTTTCTCTGTGTAGCCCTGGCTGTCCTGGAACTCACTCTGGCTGTCCTGGAACTCAGGAATCCACCTGCCTCTGCCTCCCAAGTGCTGGGATTAACAAAGTGTACCAGCATTGCCTGGTGATTTGCGTCAGATTACATGGTCAATTTTGGAGAACATACCATGAGGTATCTTCTATCTATCTATCATATATATATATATATATATATATATATATATATATATTACATATATGTATATATATATATATGTATTATTGTAGGGTGAAATATTTCATATGGAAGAGTCAGAGGAAAAACTTAAGGAGGTGAAGAGGATGGCAACCCCATAGGAAGAACAACAGTGTCAACTAAACTGGACACATCAGGGCTTCCAGAGTCTAAGACAAAAACCAAGGGGCACAGAGGAAATAATTCAGGGCCTTGGGTATGCGTGCAGCAGAGGAATGCCTTGTCTGGCCAAAATGGGAGAGGATATACTTAAACCTGTAAAAACTTGATGACCTAGGGAAAAGAGAAGCTGGTGGAGTTGAGATCCTGGAGGGTGGGTGGGTGGGTGGGAGAGAAACCTTTAAAAGTCAACAGGGAAGAAGATGGGGAGAAGACCTCAAGGAAGAGGGACCAAGAAAGGGGGCAACATTGGAATGTAAAACATTTTTAAAAATCTAATTAAAAAAGGAAAAAGAAAACATAATTGAAAAAATATACATCTACATTGAGTTTAAAAAAGAGCAGACAGATTGTTTCCTGGCAGAGAAAGTGGCATTAATTGATTATTCTTTGACCTGGCTGCTATGTGCAATGTTAGCTTCTGTGATCTGTAACATGACACACACAGCTACAGCCAATGGCCTATGTTTCAAACATCTGACCTGACTTAACACTGAAAGTGCATTGGACATGTCTTCAAACATGGAAATTCAATATTCCTTGGATTATGCAAAAGTTCATAAATTATATACATACTAATCTAGTTTGTCTTCATTCACCTAACATAAATAAATTATAAAATTTATTAAATTTTAATTTAGAAAATTATTACCCTATCAACATCAGGTCTTTTTTTTTGTAATGGTGGCTCCAGTGTTAGTGACTGGAAGCGATGTCATTAAAACCATAATCTCAACAAAGTAACTTATTTAAAAAGTGCTTCATTTGCATCCCTGCCCAATTTAAGGAGAAAAAACAACCATGACATTAATCAAACATTGGGTTAAATGTAACCTGAATACGTCACAGAATCTATCATAGAGCCTATGGTGGGTCCCACCATAAATTTCATTGTGTGGACACAAACTACTGTATATCAAGTACATTGACCTAAAATAGACATTTTCACTTCCAGAAGTGATAGCCACATTCCATTGCCTGATGTTGGTACTTGATTCTGTAATAAGGAATAACATTTATCACCCTCTGGTGAATGATCATGAGCCCATTTATATTGCCAAAGAAGGTCTTAAATATTCTAACATAGCTGAAGTACTACAAAAAGGTTTTGAAACCAACTCTATGAAGATAATAGAGGTCCTTAAAGTAGAATTGATGAAATCACGTTAAAAAAAATCAAGAAAAGCACAAAAAATTGGAGGAAATCAATAAATACCTCAAAGACAGCCAGGAAAACACAAACAAAAAAGTGGAGGAAACCAACCAATCTTATACATAAAGCCAAGAAAAACAAACCAAGAGTAGATGGAAACAAAACTGTTTAAGTCCTAAAAGTACAAACAGAAACAATAACAAAAGCACAAAGTGAGGGAATGATGAAAACAAAAGTTTAGGACTGGAAAAAAACTATGGAGGCAAAATTCACAAACAGAATACGGAGATGGAAGACAAATCTCAAGCATTGAAGATACAATAAAAGGGATGGAAATATCACACAATGAAAATGTTAACTCTAAAATTTCCTGACATAAAATATCCAGAAAATCTAGGACATTGTTAAAGGGTAAAATATAAGAATACTAGGACTAAAGAAAGGAGAATATTAGATTAAATGCTCATATTTGAAAACATTGATGGCAACATCTTAGAAGAAAAATTTTCTAACATAAGGAGGGAGGAACCTATCAAAGTAAAAGAATCATCAAAACACCAACAGAATGGACCATAAAATGATCTGTCTTTCCTGTATAATAATCAAATCATCAAGTACAAAGAAAGAATACTAAAAGCTGCAAAGATCAAAAGTCAAGAACCATATCAATAAGGATCTATTAAAACTGTAGATGGCCTCTCACTGGAGTCTGTAAACACATCAAGGGCTTGGACATGTATAAGGCAGAAAGTACAGATGCCCAGATGATTATACGTAGAAAAAAAGCTGGCCAGGCAGTGGTGGTGCATGCCTTAAATTCCAGCACTTCGGATTCAGAGGTAGGCAAGGATTTCTGAGTTAGAGGCCAGCCTGGTCTACAGAGTGAGTGTCAGGCAACCAGGGCTACACAGAGAATCCCTGTCTTAAAAAATGGAAAAAAAAAAACCTTAATCGCTATTAATGAAAAAAAACAGATAGTCCATGCTAAAGTAAAATTTAAACAATATTTACCTACACATACAAACTTACACAAAGTTATATACAAAGAATCCAACCCAAGGAAGTTAACAATATACATGAAAACACAGGTAGTAAATAATCTTGTGTTATCTGCAAAAGAAAGGAAAGCACACAAATACCCCAACACCAGCATCACCACCACCAGCAGCAGCAACAACAAAATATAAGAAGTTAACAATCACTGTCATTGACTCTCTCAGTATCAATCAATGACCACAGTTCACCAATAAAAAGACAAAGGCTAACAAAATAGATGCTAATAAAAATCTATCCTTCAATTGCAGGCAAGAAATATAGCAGAACATCAAGAATAGGTGTTAATTCAAGGTAAAGGAATGTAAAAAGTTATTTCAAGCAAATGGACCAAAGAAGCAAGCTGGTGTGTTCTTTTTAAAATGTAGCAAAATCGATTTTAAACAAAATTAATCAAAAAAATTGGAGAAAGATACTACAAATTACTTAAAGGAAAAAATAATCACCAAAGATGCCATTTCAAGTTTTAACATCTATGCCTTAAACACATGGTCAGCAACCTTCATAAAAGAAAGTGTTTTAAACCTAAAACCACATAACTCTCATACACTTATATTCCAAGATTTCAATACCCCATTCTCACCAGTGGACAAATTCTCCAGACCACTCACCCTCAAAAAAGAGAAATATTCCAGCTAACTGACAACATGAACATGAGTCTAGCTGATAATTAGAGAACATTCTACTGAAATATAGGAGAATATGCCTTCTGCTGAGCACCTCATGAAACTTACTTGTAAACTGAAAACATATTCAGACACACTGCCATCTTCAATATATACAAAAAAATTGAAATAACACCATGAATCCTATCATACCACCATGGATTACAGCTGGATATCAACAAAACCTGAAAGAACACGAAGCAGACAAACACTTGGAAGCTGAACAACTCACTATGAATGAAAAATAGCTTCAGACAACATAGAGGAAGACATTAGAGACTTTCCAGAATGAATATGCAACATGCACAATTTTACAGAATACAAAAAAAAAAAAAAACAAAAAAACAAAAAAACAAAAAAAAAACATGAAACTGGTTCTAAGATGAAGGTTCATAGCACAAAATCCCTACATGAAAAATCTGGAGAGCTCTCATATTGGCAATTCAACAGCATGCTTTAAATTCTAGAACAGAAACAAGTGAACAATGAATAAAAAAGGATGAGAAATCAATAAATTATCAAGTTGGGGCTGAAATCAACAAAATAGAAAGAGAAGAATGGAAAGAATTAATGAAACATGGAATTGGTCCTTTTAGCCTTTTATTAGATAAGATAGTGAAACCCTTATTAAAAGATGGAGAATATCTAAATTAATGAAATCTAAAATGAAAATGGGGACAAATAATTGACAATGAAGAAATCTACAGAATGGTAATGACATAGTTTTTAAAAAGCCTCAACTCCATCGAACTGGAATTTCTAAAAATAATGGAAAAATTTCCTCAATAGTTTCCTCTTACCAAAGTTAAATTGAACTAAGAGAAACAACTCAAGCTGCCTAAACATCTAGAAAAAGAGAAGTCATTAAAGTCTGACACCAAAAAGAGCCCAGGGCCAAGAATTTTAGGGTAGAATCCTACCAGACTTTCAAAGAGGAGTTCATGAAAATACTCCTCATAGTATTCAACATATAGAAAAAGAAGAAACTTTAGCCAATTTGTTTTGTGAACCCATGGTTACTCAAATATCTAGTCAATACAAAGACTCAGTAACAAATGAGAATTATAGACCAATTTTTCCTTAAAAGCAAATATGTAAAAATATTTAATAAAACAGAAAAATAAAATAAAATAGAAACCACATCAAAAGACCATTCAGCATGATCAATGAGGTCGGCTTCCTTCAAGAGGTGAAGGGATGGTTCAACATAATGTGATTAAAGTGGAAGAAAAAAGGTGTAATCTCTTAGATGATGAAAAAATTCCCTGACAATATTTAACCCCACTGTATGGTAGAGTTCTTGGAGTGATTAAGCATACAAAGAACATACCTAAACATAATAATGCCACTTTACTGCAAACCTATAGCCGACATTAAATTATGGAGAGAAATTCTAATTAATTCCACTAATTCACAAAAAAGAGTAGGTGATCCATTCTCTCCATATCTATTCAAAATACTATGTAAAATTTAATGTTAACTAGTCCTATATTGAAATTACAATTTAATGTTAACTAGACCTTTACTGCCATTTACAATGTAATATTAACTAGTCCTATATTGCAATTTACAATTTAATACTAACTAGCCCTGTATGGCAATTTACACTTTAATGTTAACTAGTCCTATATTCCAAGTCCTATATTGCAATTTACAATTTAATGTTAAATAAGTTAACATTAATTTGTAAATTTAAGGAGGAAGTAAAATTAGCTTTATCTGCAGATGATAGGATAGTAAGCACAAGTGAACTAAAACTTCCCAAAGGCAATTCCCAGAGCTGATAAACACTTTCAACAAAGTTGTTGGATACACGATTAACTAAAAAAGAAAAAGAAAAACCAGTGGCCTTTGTATGTACAAATGAGTTTGCAAGTGCAAACAAATAGACAGACATCGGAAAGTTTAAACTGTGGTTCACACCTGTCAAATTTTTGTTCTACATAATCAATAATCTTGAGTAACTCAATGTGTGTTGGGTAAGATCATACAAATTATTTGTAGTCACAGATGACTTTTGATATTATTGAAGGTGCTCAAAGACTATTGTAATATACAAAGACTTTAATAGATTGATTACTTATTAAGGAGTTTAGTCTTCTATAAAGATATCAGAAAGTATAAGACTTTAACACATTGACTTTGTTTATGGGGTTTCTCACATTATGACTTTTTCTCATAGTTTCTAGGACGACTGCCACATGCAAAGGCTTTACCACATTGCTTTTCATAGCATTTCTCTCCAGGATGTATTAGTTTATATTCAGAGATCACTGTGTTGTGAAAAGGTTTTATGTCATTGATAAAATTTGTAAGATATGTCTTCAATATGTGCTCTGTTATATATTCTAATATGTTTATACTATAGAAATGTTGGGAAGAAGCAAAAGAAACTTGCCCTAAGGACTGCCTTTTTGTTACCAGCCTCGACTTAATCATAAACTGAAACTAAGTAAAATTCCAGGTCATAGGGGACCTGTGTTCTTAATAATATCTGACAAGTTTTCATGACTCATGTTTTGTTACCTAAAACATAACAACTGTTCCTAACCATAATTTCTGTTATTCATGTTTTATTACTCAAAATATAATGCATGTTCCTAACCACAAAAGGACAAATGGCTGTGATAGTGTTGAACATACAACCTACATTCTGTATCATTTTGAAGACCACCAAACTCGGGAGACCCTTCCTCAAGTCTCAGGAAATCATGACCACCCAAAAACCACAAGAAACCATACCAGCATGCAATCAGCAGAGGTTTATTGGGGATTGGGTAACCAAGGTCAAAACTGCTTGTTCACACAGAAAGAATTTTGACAAAAGGCCAGCAAGCTGAGGGGTTTCTTTTATAGAGAAAGGAAGGAATTTTCATACGGTTATACATGATTGCTTGTACTTTCGCGTGGTTACACATGATTGGTTGCTTTACAAAGTTTGAACACCAACAGGTTGTAACACTGGAAAGACCACGGGTTGGGGGGAGTAACCCAGAACAGTGGAACGTTTCAGAGGAACCTACCCTTAACGATCATTACCAACTATTTCAGGTAAACTATTTTTCACTTCTTCGGGCTATAGCCACACCTAGATGGCTTGCATCTTTCTCTGTGGTTAGGAATGTGTCTTCCTGCCTTGGGCTTTTCCCAGTCATGGGTGGAGTGTACTCCCTGAGGCTTGAGGAATGTAATCCAGTAAGTGTCCACTGATTCAGGGATAATGTCCTCCACCCAGAATGTGTCCTGGGTCAGTGAAGGTCTGATATCTATTTTCAGTTCCGAGTTCTAGAAGCTGCACTTTTTCTGCCCAGGTCTAAGGGCAAAAAAAAAGTCTACATATTTCATAAAATGGTCTTTATAATTTTTCACCCTACACTCCCACTTTTTCCGATTAGATTATGTTTTTAATCATAAAAACTCAATTATTAATAAGTCCATTCCCAACCCACTTTTTCTGATTTGGATCTTTAGAAAAGTTTAAACTCCAGTGTCATCATAATTATCATTTTCTTGACCTAAAGCTCTATATTGATGGCACAACACAAAAAACTGAACAGCACTTATCCTTTCTCTAACAAAAGTTACTAATCTATTTAAATGCAAGGGCCTATGGTAAAAGCAAGTGTAAAATCACAAGAGGTCCAGCAAGGGAGGATAATAGGGTTGTCAACCAAGGGGACTTATTGAACCAACTCTTGAATCAACTTTTCTGCTCCTCTCTATCTTTCTGTCTCTGGTCTAACCTTTCTCTGAGTTTACTCATAGAGTCTCTTGTCACTCCTGAATGGTCTACATAGAAGCAACATTTTTCTCTTAGAGCAGCACACTTCTTTAAGAAACAGCAAGTCTAGTGCTCTTAGCAGCACCTGTTTCCATACCTGCAGCCACTCCTAGTCTCAATGTAACAGCTAGAGTCAAGGAAAATAGGCTCTCTGCAGAAGCGTCTAGGGTATATCTCAAACTCAGTTCTAGAGTACCTGCAGGGTGTTAGTAAACCCTGGGAACTAGCTGGACAAGTACACAATAATCTTTGCTCCCATCAAAGATAGCAGTGGTGACACATGATGTTAGCCCAGAGCTGTAAGTCTACCATTTATCAATTTTAGGCACTAAGTATCTGTTAGCAGGGTCCACGGGCTCTATTTTATTAGCTAGGGGTCTCAAAAATTTCTATTACTTTCAAAGTTGTCCTCTGACTTTTACATATTTTGTGGCACATAGTTGTCTACATACACATAAAATCACATATATAATAAAGACAAATTGCAAAAGGAACAAATCTATATAACTCTAGATTCACATTTCAATTTCAATCTTGTAATCACAAGCTGTCATTTAACCTTGGGTGTACACACCCTAAGCCCCACCCTCTAAGGCAGCATTTCCCCTGTGCCTCTAGGGCGGGGATGTTACAGGAGTCAAGGCCTTGTAGAATCTCAGGCGACCTTGAGCTAAACAGCAGGGGGTTGTTCAAGCATCTGGATGTTCTCAAGTTGGCAACAGGCACAGGTGTTGGTGAACTTCAAGGAGGTCAGATGGTCACCAGTACCAGGAAAAGTCTCTTAGTAGCCTAAAAAATCATTTCTCACACAAAAGGGGACATTCTGGGTGTGGAACCAGGACAAGGGACACTCTAGCCAGCGCCAGGGTAATTTAGCTTAGGGTTTTGTATATTCTCTCTACCTGCCTAAGCTTTGGAAACAGTATAAACAGTGGAGCTTCTAATATCTCTGACAATTCCTGACTAACCTTAAAACTGCTATCTGATCTAATTACCTATTAATTAGGTAATGTATCTGATCTAATTACCTTGAAACCTCAGGAAGATCTCTATTCGAGGATGTTTTCCCTTAGGTATTTCTTATTTACTCTAAGTGTTATTACTTCTCTGGCTTAAAACCTGGGTCCCTTATATGCTTTAAATATCTTGGCTGCTTGTTTGCACTCATATCTTGAGAGTCCATCTGTGCATTTAGCCTGGTAAGTTTTTTGTTTTCTGGGGAGTGTAGTTCTCCCTTCTTGTGTGCACCATTGCCTCTTTTGCAGCTAAGCTTCTGAGCATAATTTTGTGGACCTGATTTATCAGTAGTGACTTGACTACAATGAATTATCATTTGCCTTGCCCTGTGTTTGAATTGTATTGGATCTCAGTGGACCCCATAATGTAAAGGCTTTAGCACAGTATGTAACCCACTATCCAGTATGAATAGTTTCATAATGAAGAAGACTACAGAGGTATTCAAAGGCTTTATTATACTAAACATGTCCATTGGGACACTGTGGGTGTGTTCTGAGTCACAGAGGGCATGTTTAAGACTCAAGTGGTATGTCCAGAGTCACAGGAGGCGTGCTTAGACTGTATCACATATTCTTTCATGATAATGAAGACTAGGGAAAGGCTTGACCATATTAAATACACTCACAGGGATTCTGTCCTTTGTGTTTCCATCGCTATGAAGAGAAACCATGAACAAGGCAACTCCTATGAGAAGCAACAATTTAATTGGGACTGGCTTATAGTTTCAGAGATTTAGTCCTTTTCATTATAGCAGGAAGCATGGCAGGCATGAAAGAAAACATCATGCTGGTGAAGAAGCTGACAGTTCTGCTTCTTGATCCAAAGGCAGCCAGGAGAGACTGTCTGCCCGGGAGCAACTAGGAGGGTCCATTCAGCACTGGGTGGAACCTTGAAGAACACCCCCACAGTGATTCACTTCCTCCAACAGGCCACATCTCATAATAACATCCTCCCACTCCCTGAAGCCAAGCATATTTATACTACCACATTCAACTGCCAGCCCCCCACCCTATGATTGTGCAAACACATGATTGTATGAAGACCATATTTAAAATAACAATAATACAAAATATGTGAGGTTCAAATTAAAAGTCCTCATCATCTATTGAAGTCTCATAAATGATAAATGTCCAAAATGCAAAGTCTCTTCTGAGATCACTCCAATCATGTAACTGTAATCCCCTATACGTTCAAAAACAAATAGCATATAATATCCATCCAAATTCACAGAATATAGGTTACCATTCCTAATCACTATTGTGAGGAAATACTGGGACAAAAGAAGACCAAAAGCCATCAAGGCAATTTCCAAATTCTCCATCTCCATGCCTGCTGTCAAAGTGTTTTTCAGATCTCCAACTCCTTCCTGCCCTGCTCACTGCAGCACAAGTCTTTTTCTTTGGCGGATTTTCTTTCCTGAAATATTTTTTTTGAGAAGGTATCCCACAGCTCAGGAATCTGAAACTCTTGGGGTCTCCAAAGTAACTTCAAAATTACAGCTTCTTGTTCCAGTATCTGGGATCCACAGATGATCTTCTGTCCTCCTCAAAAGAAGCTGGGTCTCTTTCCGCTCTTCCCTCTATAGTACACTAGGTTCTGCTTGACTCCACTCAACTGCTGCTGCTGTTCTCTCTGCTCATCCCACCAGACTGACATCTTCAATATGCTGGGTTCTCCTGTGACCAACAGTCTTGACTGCATTCCTCTCATGCTTCCTTCATGGTGCCAAGCCTCAGCTGCACTGCATGAAACATTCATGCCTGAAAACCAGTGCTACCTGGGTGACTCTTACACAGGACTGAGTCAAGCGGTACCACAAGGTACAAACTTGGCTACCTCTGGAATACAACTTCTTTCTCCTCTCAGAAAACACTTACCAGAAGATTTCACCTCAGTGATGCTGGTTTTCTTCTTCGTCACCACTAATTTTCTAACTACAACCAACCAGCATCAATTGTCTCAGTCATCCCTTCTATTCTTTTCTCTAAAAGCAGAGCCACATGGACAAAGTTCCTGAATTTCTCTGCCTGCTGGGGCCCAAACTTTGCCCCTTCTCTTACAAAATCACCAGCTTTCTATTTTTCAACAACTTCACTGCCTAAGCTTGGCTGTCCTTCAACTTGCTCTGTAGATGAACCTTGACCTCAGAGATCTGCATGGCTTTGTCTTCTGAATGTTGAATAATACATATGTAACACTTTACTTAAGCATTTTATTACATAAAACTTGTTCTGTATCAGTATGACTTGAATCAGAGATGGTTGATGTTCATCTCCTGGGATTTAAGGTGTGTACCACCATGCCTGGACCTAACTATATCCTATATCCTTTTAGATATTAAATTGAAAACCCTGTATAGTAATCACAATCTGTCCATTGTCAATTTGACACATACTTGTATTTCCTTAGGTTCACATAAAAACAATAACCAGTTAATAATAATGCCTAACATTATACAGTTCTCATCTATACAACTTCATATGCATATGTTTAGGTGGCTGGAATCTTGCCATAATATCACCATTTCTTTAATACCATTTTGTATCTTTGATCACAGGATTTAGCTTCATTCAACTTCTTGGTGAGATTTTCTCTTTGACCTAACATTTTATATTTTTTCTCTAAGATTACTATGCCTGTTCAAATCATCATGAGAATAAACATAGGTCAAAGGCTTTGTTTGGCTTCACTTAGACTTCCTTTGTCAATGCAATGAACATCAACCTCTTTACCTTATCTTCAAGGACACTCTACAGACAAAAGCAAAAAAAAAGGCAGGAACATTCTTCTGAAAAACATTTTAAAAAACTATATACAAAGTTCAAATCATTCTCAGTACATATGTGCTTCATATTCCTACTAGAATGGGCCATTAATTTCCACTTAATGCATATACAAATCCAAAGTCTAAAAAACACATTGCTCCATAAAACGAAACAAAAAACCACAGTCAGGCCTATCATAGCAATACTTAAGTCTGGGGTACCAACTTCTGTGTTAGATAGAATTTCCATTGCTAAGAAGAGACACTGTAACCAAGGCAACTGTGTTAAAGGCAAATAAGTAATTGGGCCTGGCTTACAGTTTCAAATGTTTAGTCCATTGCCATCATAGCAAGAAGAATGTCAGCATGCAGTCAGCCATGAGCTGGAGAAGGAGCTGAGAGTTTTGCATCCTCATGAGAGGGCATCCGGAAGAGACTGTCTTCCTGCCAAGTGGTAGGAGGCCTCTGTTTTGTACTGGCCTGAGCTCCAAAGACCACCACCACAGTAATTCAATTCTTTCAAAAAGGTAACATCTCCCTCAAGGCACATCTCATAATATTGCTACTTCTTAGGGTCCAGCATATTTAAATCACAACAGTTTTATCTCTACTATACTTTCTGGTATCTATATAGAAGACAGAATCTTTAGTAAGTAATCAATCTATTAAGGCCTTTGTGTATCACAGTAGTCTTTGAGCACCTTCAATAAGATCAAAAGCAATCTGTGACTGCAAATTAGTTGTATGATCTTACCAATACAATGACATTGAGGTTATTTATTATGAGAAACAAAATGTGACAAGCATCAACAATCATTTCAAACTTTGCAGAGATATGCACAGGCTTTACCACATTCATTACATTTGTTAAGGTTTCTCTAAAGAGTGTGTTCCTTTAAGTGTTTGGACAGTACAGTGACATGCAAAGGCTTTATTACATTGCAACATTCATAGGGTTTCACTCTGAACATTTTCCTTTGTGTATTCAGAGATGACTGTATCCTGGAAAGGCTTTACCTCATTCATGACGTTCAGTTCTCTCCAGTATGTGTTCTTTTATGTGTTGGGTGATGACTTTGTTGTGCAAGGGCTTAACACCTTCATTACATTACATTGAGTGACTCTCTTGAATGTGTCCTATTATGTAGTTGCAGATAAAAGTGAATTGCCAAGGTTTTATCACAGTGATTAGTTAAGGGTTCTCTCCTTTGTGATTTTATTGTGTTAATATTCAAGTAGGTTTCTCTCTTGCATGTAATCTCCCCTGTCACTTCAGATGACTGTAACTTGCAAATGCTTTACCACATTGATTTACATTGATAAGATTTCTCTCCAGTATGTGTTCTTTATGTCTTTGGAGGTGACTGTGATTTGAAAAGGCTTTACCACATTGATAACATTCATAAGGTTTCTCTGCAGTATGTGTTCTTTTATGATATTGGAGACCACTGTGATATGAAAATGTTTTACCACATTGGTTACATTCATAAGGTTTCTCTCCAGTATGTGTTCTTTTATGATATTGGAGACCACTGTGATATGAAAAGGTTTTACCACATTGGTTACATTCATAAGGTTTCTCTCCAATATGTTTCCTTTTATGTATTTGGAGATTACTGTGACATGAAAAGGCTTTACCAAATTGACTACATTCATAAGTTTTCTCTCTAGTATGTGTTCTTTTATGGATTTGAAGATGAGACTGCTGTGAAAAGGCTTTACCACAGAGATTTACATTCATATGGTTTCTCTCCAGTATGTGTTCTTTTATGTTTTTGGAGACCACTGTGACATGAAAAGGTTTTACCACATTGATTGCATGATAAGGTTTCTCTCTAGTGTGTGTTCTTTTATGGGACTTGGAGATTACTGTGACATGAAAAGGCTTTACCACATTGATTACATTCATAAGGTCTCTCTCCAGTATGTGTTCTTTATGGATTTGGAGATGACTGTGACGTGAAAAGGCTTTACCACAATGATCACATTCATAAGGTTTCTCTCCAGTATGTGTTTTTTTATGATATCGGAGAGTACTGTGACATGAAAAGGCTTTACCACATTGAGTACATTCATATGGTTTCTCCTCAGTATGTGTTCTTTTATGTTTTTGGAGACCACTGTGACATGAAAAGGCTTTACCACATTGAGTACATTCATAAGGTCTCTCTCCAGTATGTGTTCTTTTATGGACTTGGAGATGACTGTGACGTGAAAAGGCTTTACCACATCGATTACATTCATAAGGTTTCTCTCCAGTATTGTGTTCTTTTATGATACTGAAGTCTACTGTGATATGAAAAGGCTTTACCACATTGATTACATTCATGAGGGTTCTCTCCAGTATGACTTCTTTCATGCCTGCAACAATAATGGACACATGTGAATGCCTACCACATTTTTTACCTGATCAATCATTTTACCAACATGAATAAATTTTGCAGTTGGTCTAATCATAAAGAACACTCAGATCTTAAGGTTTTATCACTTTGATGTTCACGGTTTATACTTGCTCACTGTGGGTTGCTTTATCTCTTTGAAAATACCTGTGATGGTAAGAGCACTTATTACATGGCTCATATTTATAGCCTACTTTTTTTTTTTTTTTTGGTTTTTTTGAGACAAGGTTTCTCTGTGTAGCTCTGGCTGTCCTGGAACTCACTCTGTAGACCAGGCTAGCCTCAAACTCAGAAATCCACCTGCCTCTGCCTCCCAAGTGCTGGGACTAAAGGCGTGCGCCACCACTGCCCAGCTATAGCCTCCTTTTTATATGAGATTTCTATATGGTGTATTTCACATGTCTGAAGATATCAGGGAATTAAAACACTTTCTTAGTTTTTCCTGTATTGTGAAAAACACCACAGGAGCACTGTGAGCCAAGACAACAGAAGAATTTCCAAACTTCTAGTACCCATAGTGATTTCTGCAGTGTGACTTGGCTTTTCCCCGGTAATGTCAGAAAAACAATTAATTGCAAATGTCTATCATATTCAGAAATTCTACCAAAGGCAGAATACTACATATCTCTCATTTTTTGAGTAGAAAGAGGTACATTACTTCTTTCAACATCCCTATGCTCACAAGGTTTTATCCATTATGACAATTGATAACCCATTAAAAGAAGAAGAACAAGTGAAAGGTTTCCATATTGAATTCACACCATTTGACATTCTGTACTTTGTTAGACATGGGGTATATAGATAAAGGTTTCTCCACAACTTTCTTCACTCTCACTAACTGACCACTCAATAAACCTAGAAACGTCACTACAAGAATATGAGTATCACCAATTTACCATGGACTATTTGCTTATTGGATGGCTTTGGATATATATTTATCACTACTCAATGCATAACATCTAAATATTATGAGACTATTCAGATTGGTAGTTCCACAGCAAAGCTCTAATGTAGTTACAAATCAATCAAAGGTATCTTTTAAGGCACTGTTTCCATGTCTTCTCTCTTAGAGAAATGCCTTACAAACATAAATCAGATAATTGACATTGAGGAACATTGTGAGAATATTATATTCATAGCTATACTTAAAGAACTGATTTTTTTACACACTTGCTTTTCGTTAAGACATTAAAATTTCCTCACAGGCATATTGTATCAGCTTGCACATGAAAACTACCTTTCACGCCTTCTAGAACTTTGATGTTGTTCTTCAATATGATGATCTTCCCAGCTGTAACCTAAAACACAGTACCAAAAATGAATGATATAGTATTGAAATTAAATAAAATGCATGTTACTGTGAATTTTGACAGCACTGAACATGATTTATTCAGCTCAATCTTCCTTGTTCTCAATTGAAATAACAGAGGCTCATCAATAACCAAGAATCACTTGTTCCATTATTTTGAAAAGCAAAACAAAATTCACAATGTTACCTATAGCAGTGAGGTTCCGGTAGGTCTCTAGCATCACATCTTTGTAGAGATTCTTCTGGGCAGTATCCAGCAATTCCACTCTTCTGCAGTGAAGTTCACATGCACATCATCATAAGTAACTGCATCCTAAAATATCACACACAGGTGTACAACAGAAAGCATGATCATGACCTCACTGTAAATTAATGTATACTTTCTAGACAATGTATTAATGTAATTCTTGTGCTTCCTCCACTTATTTTCTGAAACAGAAGTTATAATCTAATCATTCTGTCAGTTTAGAAGGAAATTGAATTATAAATTTCACCTATGTTGCTTCTGATCCCTTGCAACACAAATGGCAATTGAGAGGGACATGCAGGGGGAAACAGATCAACTGTACTGAGCAAACATCTGAAAAGCTGTATGAACAATTACTAACTACAAAAGTGATGGGCAAGCTGTGTGTATTTGCTCATGACTTTAATCACAGATATAGGCAGGTGTATGTCATTGAGGTGGATGCTGGCATGGTCTATGGGATGTGTTGCAGAACAGGAAAAGTAATACATTAAGACACTCACTTTCTTGTAGAAATCAACAAGGAAACAAAAATGATAGAATGAACTCACAGTTCTTTACTGAAGTTCCCACTAAGAATTATGCATTCACTGCAGTTCTGTATTCATCTTGCAAAAACATGAGTGAACAGTTTAAACAGCAACATTAATAAATTTTACTAGAAGGGAATTTATGTTTAAACAGTTAAAAATGGACAGATGAAAATATTAGTAATGTATATGCTGATCAGAAATAAGGAACATAGAGCAGAAAAGATAGCTCAGGAGTGGAAAGCTCCTGCTGGTCTTCCACATTAATGATGGTCAATTACTAGTATTTACATGAGGATTAACAACTACCCATTTCTTCAAGATCAAGAGTACTGAGGCCATCTTCTCACAACAGTAAAGATGAGGCACACATGATATTCATATTCATGCACACAGGCATAATATGCTTATTTATTCAAAAATTTCAGAACAAACACAAGACTAAGGCAGAATAACATACACCTAGATTCCAGTGACTATGAAGCATCAGACAGTATTGATATCATGAACATATGCCATCTGGAGAAATATATAATAATATATATTTTGCCAAATTTTAAAATTGAAGATGTAGATGAAGAGCTGCACAAAAGCATGTGCTTATGTTATGAAAACATGTCAGCTGGCTTCTATGGTTTCTGTATGTGCTATCAGCAAAAAAGGTCCTCATAGAGAAATTTAGTCTTGAAAACAATAAACAAAAGATATAAAGTTAAAAATATAAAACCTCCAGACTTGCAAAATAGCTTAGCATTGAATAGCAAATGGTTATACTGTATCTTATGTGAATTAGAGACTGAGAACAAATGGGACTGTATGGGAGCATGAGAAGAAAGTGGAAGAATCAGTTTCAACCACGACACAGTAGACACAGAGAACAAAATATGTCCTGTTTGAAAGAAATGCAGGGTTAAAGCTGGAGCAGAGACTGAGGGAATGACAATGAAATCTTGCCCAGCTGGAGACCCTCCTTGTGGACAAGCACTAATCCATGATATTATTAGGGATACTCTGGTATGCTCCCACACAGGAGCCTTGCATAATTTTCCATTAAGAGGCTCCACCCAGCAGCTGACTTGAAACAGATGCAGAGAACCACAGTCAAACATTAAATGGTCCTTGGGGACTATTATGGAAGAGTTGGGGAAAAGATTGATGGCCCTGAAAAGGATATAAATCCACAGAAAGACCAACAGACTCACTAATCTGGACCCTTGGGGACACTCACAGACTGATCCACAAACAACATAACATACACAGTCTAGACTGAGGGCCCTGGAACATATGTAGTAGATATGTAGCTCAGTCTTCATGAATGGCCCCCCAAAAACTGTACCAGGGGCTGTTCCTAAAGCTGCTGTCTATCTGTGAATCTGCTCCCTGAACTAGGCTGCCATGTCTGGCTTCAATGGAAAGGATGCATTTAACCCAGCAGAGACTTGATGCACTGCAGTGTGGAGATACCCAGGGGCACATACCTTCTCAAAGGAGAACAGGGATATTGGAGGAAGGGACTCTGTGTGGGTAGAGGACCTAGAGTAGGGACTTTCACAAAGTTCATAGTCATTTTATTTATAACAGCTTGAAACTGGAAAAATCCCAGATGTCACTCAACCAAAATATGGATATAGAAAATGTGGTTCATTTACAAAAGGAAAAACTATCCAGCTATAAAATACAAGAACATCATCAATTTTGAAGGCAAATGGATACAACTAGAAACTATTATCCTGAGTGAAGTAACCCAGTCCTAAAACACATACATGTATGTACTCACGTACAAGTGAATAATAATCATTAAAAAAAGGAAACCAACACTACACTCTATAGACCCAAAGAAGCTAAACAAGAAGAAAGGCCCAAATGAGCATGGTTGAATCTCACTCAGAAGTTGGAATAAAACAGTCATAAGAGGCAGATGGAAGACAGAAACTGGATGGGAGAGCAGATAAGAAAGGGGAATCGAGGAGAACCAGCAACATGTGTGGTGAGAGACATGAGAGGGCCAGAGGGGAAAAATGAATCAAAACCTGCAGCTGTCTGAGGGGAGGGGGTACATTTAGGATGTGCCAGAGACCATAAATAGGTACCAAGGAGTCTAAGGTTGATCTTAGCTGAGATGCATAGCAGTTAGCTATGGACGCTGAAGAGGCCACATTCTGCAGTCAGGTTAGCTATGGACGCTGAAGAGGCCACATTCTGCAGTCAGGTAGGACCCTTAATGGAGAGTTAAAGACACAAACAAATCCAAAAATCTTTCTACTCAAAATGTGTCCTGTCAACAGAATACAATCTACAACATAGATTCGGTACAGCAGCAAAATAACGTTGTTGTTGTTGTTGTTGTTGTTGTTGTTGTTGTTGTTGTTGTTGTCTAAGTTGCTACTCTGCTGCTGTGATTGAATGCTCTGAGCAAAAGCATCTCAGGTATTAAGTGGCTGTTGTACATGGTTCTGTCAGACCACAGTCCATCATTTTGGGAGCTTAGATTAGAAACTGAAGGCAAAAAAACACTGTTTCCTGGCTTGCTCTCTTGCTTGGTCACTGTCTCATGCTCAGCCTTCTCTTTCATTCAGCACTGGCCTACTTGCTAGGGATATTGCCACCCTCAGTGGTAGAGCCTTCCTAATCAATCATCAACACTATCTCTCACAGACATAGCAACCAGCCATTCTGATGAGGGCACAACCTTGATTGAGGCTCCTTCAGATGACTGTAGCTCTGAAATGCTGAGAACTGAAAACAACTATGACACAGACACAATAATAAATGAGGAAGTTGTAACAACCCAAAATCAAAAATTTGAACATATCAATTACAAGAGCCCTGCCACCACAAGAGGGAGTTGGAGTTGTGGCTGAGCCAGGACAAAATAGGGAGGGCACCTGGCTCAGAGCAGAGAAGGAAACACTGGAATGGGGAGCTCAGAGGCTGTGCTGACATGGGGTGAGCATCTTTAACTCTGGTTCCCAGGCCAATGCTATCAAAGATGTGGCTAAAACGCTGGAAGATGGATAGAGAAGCAGATTGTCCCACAGGCCTGGAAATGGCCTCCCCAAAGGATAGAATCTCTGGTCCAAGAAATATATGCTAACTCTGTTGGAATGAAGAAAAACCTTTCATCTAAGAACAACCACAACACTACAGAGTCACACATGGACTGAGAAGAGGGTAGAATGGGAGAAGAGGAAAATGAGGTCTTTGTCTTTTTACACCTGTAAAACAGGGTAGGCAGATCCTGATTTTGCCCTGGATGCTGTCTCAAAAAGGTTTTTGTCATGACTAGTCAATGGATCTATGTCCTATTGTTGAGAATGATTTAACCCAGGGTGTGGGGCTTGCAACTAAATTGATTGGGGTGGAGTCTGTCTCATTTCTCAGTCAGTGAATAAAACGTGGCACACACAAAATAGACAGCCACAAGGGGTTGGTAAAGGTTACACAACATATGACAACACTTGTACAGAGGAGAAAATGAAGACAGGATGGCAGCTGTGAGTCCTGTAGCAGGGCTCCAAGTCTTCTCCAACCTTCCCCAAAATTAAGACCAGAGCACACTGTCACTATACCAGGCTCTGAACCATCTTCAAGCACTTTGGGGCTATGACTCTCCAGCGTATACACTGTAGGCAGTGTTCCAGGTTCAATTTAGTCATCTGCCTCCACATATACTCAAGAAAAATCTGAAAACCAAGGCAATGATCTCAAATCTGGCAGACAAGCCACTGACACAAAAAGAATGGTGGATCTTAACAACTGGCCTTGTCTCCTTTAGTTGGGAGTTCTGAGGGTCTTGGATCAATGCACTAAGATGTTAGGTCCAAGTCACAGAGAGCCCCAAAGACCAACAAGTAGCCTCTTGTAATGCAAACACATGGAGGTCTTTACTATGAGCTCTGTAATAAGGATTCTCACCAGTCAGCCTCACATGAGATCAAAATTGAGAGTCTAGATGTGCTGGGTATTTATTGCAGTTACAGCAAGATTGGGTCATTAACATGCATGTCAGCAACTTAATATTTTAAAAACTACATGACTGGCATAATCTGCAGGAACCAATCAGGGGAGAAAAACCATCTGACCACCATGATGGGAAGGCTAACTTTTTCTCTGTAGGTGTATTAGTTATCGATATGTAGCTTAACCCTGCAATTATACCTTGACTGGCTGTTGACAAGGGGCGTTGTCATAGGATGTTTTCTCAAGTGGACTTTGTGCAAATCTCAGAAACAGGATTGATTGGGTTTACAAACTCATCTTTGTGCCTGAGGTCCTTATTATTGAAAGATGCTCCTGTTCAACCACAAGCCATGCATGGCAATAGAAAAGGTACTTTGTCCAAAGACCTGCCTCACTATCTGTTACTGCAGATCCTAATATCGGTTGCACTTACTTTTACACAGAATACCAGTGGAAGTTGCCTCCCCCCCTGTGCATCATCTTATAGATAAGATGGACAATGCCACCTGCCTGCTTCCTTTCCTGCATCATCCCTGTGTCTCAGGCCCACTTGGGCGGACAGTCCCTGTTCAACCACCTGCTTTACCTGCCAGGACACAATATAAGCTTTTCTATAGATCTACCACACTGTCTGTTATCCCAGATGCAATGATCACAGTTTCCCCTAGCACTGTACTAAACACCAGAGGCAGCTTTACCCTCTGTCCTGACTATGTGTCCCTGTGGATACTAGATCATTTCTTCATCCCTACTTCTTCTCCCTCATTACAACATTAGCAAGCATTCCCACTTGATCATACCCAACAAACAGGTCAGTAAAAGAGGCAACACTCAGGCAAGTCTCTCTGTAAATCCAGATATCAAACAGTAACCCAGGAACAAAACTCCCACCCAAGCAAGACAAATCCAGAATCAGTACTGAGATAATAATCACTTCAAACCAGTGGCCTAAACACCAGCATAGGAATATAATAAATAACACCCAGGAAAATAAGTCACCAAAAGAGCCACCTGTACTGTCACAGCAGGTACTGAGAAATTCAAACGTGCAACAGATATGGTGCAAAAGAGTTGTTTGGGGGCAGGAAGATGAGTGAGAATCTGGGTAAGGGTAGAGGCACAGAGAGGACCTGCAGACAGGCAGACAGACAGGGATCTGAGAGAGAGCCCTGAGAGTAGAGAAAGAGAATAGAGAGGGGCATGTGCAGAGAACAGGAGACAGAGAACAGAGAGAGCTGTGTAGCTGGTGGTCCGTGTATATAAAGCACACCTGACAACAGCAGCAGGTGATGGAGGCAGGGAATGACTTAAGCAGTTGCTTAGTCCCTGGGAGCAGAGCATTGAAATTGCCTATGCACTGACAACTACAGAGACAAGGTTCACTCAGGGAACAGAAAAGGAAGAGAGAATCTCAGACATTAAAGATGAATATGACAAAATGGATACATCATCAAAAAATGTGGATTCTAAAAGTTTTCTGGCCCTAACAACCAGAAATTCTGCAACATATGAGAAGGGAAAACTACAGATGATTAGAATAGAGAAAGGTGACTATCAGCCACAAAGGTCTGATAAAAAATTTTTCAACGAAATCATAAAAGAAACTTTTCCTAAACCCAAAGAAGATGACTGTTAATGGACAAGAAGCATCCAAACATGCCAACAATTGGAAAAAACAAAAGTCCCTTTACCACATAAAAATCAAACACTAAACATAAAAATAAAGCAACATAAAAAACTGGTCCAAAAAAATTAACAAAAACTAAACAAAACAAAAAACAATGTATGAAAGCAGATCTGTTAGATTTATACCTGTCTTTTTAATGTATAATTATAAAGAAAACAGGTTTGGACACATGTGCTACAGAGTCAGAGAAACCACCTGTGTTCTACAAGAAAGCAACTGGTCCAAATATTTTGGGCAGACTCAGAATCAGCCATGACATGATGGTTACTCAGAGGTCACCCCCTGACCTAACACGTGAGGAGCATCACCAGGGACCTCACAGATGGTCAAATCTGGCTTGGTTGCTTCACCTCCTATCCGCCATAGAGGACCCAGCACCCCCGCTCCCACTGCTCCGCCGCCTGTCCCTACCCATTGTA